>NC_057794.1:285107821-285355255 GCF_018294505.1 Triticum aestivum | reverse complement strand
TTATAAAGCCTAGCGGGCCGGGAGTTCGGATCGGACACGGCCCCTAGGTCGGTTCGTTTTTTAATTACGCACAGAAGAAAAATAAAAAGAAATACTAAACGGACTCCAAAAATTCCGAAATAAATTTTCACGGGCTTCTAAAATTAAGCCTCACAAGGTGAACATTTATTTGGGGCCTAAATGAAATTTTGAAACATGCACATTTTTCCTAAATTCAAATAAAACACCGAAAAACTCCGAAATAAAAACTTATTTGATTTTATTATTAAATCCTCAATATTTCTTTATTTTGGGAAAGTCATTTTATTCCATGTCTCATATTTTTGTAATAGAAATAATTGATGGTAAAATAAGTAAAATCAAATGATCCTATTCTCAAAATTTGAGAAAACTCAAATATGAAAATAACGAATTCCCCAACTCTCTCCGTGGGTCCTTGAGTTGCGTAGAAATTCTAGGATCAAAAGCAAACGCAAATAAAATATGATATGCAATGATGATCTAATGTATAACATTCCAAATTGAAGATTTGGGATGTTACAGGTCCTCGGGCGTCCGGCCTGTTATCGATGGGCCAGACTGATGGGCTGTGAAGATACGAAGACCAAACACTACACCTATGTCCGGATAGTACTCTCCTTGGCGTGGAAGGCAAGCTTGGCGAACAACTATGAAGATTCTATCTTATGTAACCAACTCTATGTAACCATAGATCCCCCTGGTGTCTATATAAACCGGAGGGTGTAGTCCGAATAGGGGATACTCAATACCATAGTCATACAGGCTAGATTTCTAGGGTTTAGCCATTACGATCTCGTGGTAGATCAACTCTTGTAACACTCATATTCATCAAGATCAATCAAGCAGTAAGTAGGGTATTACCTCCATAGAGAGGGCCTAAACCTGGGTAAACATTGTGTCCCCCGCCTCCTGTTACCATCGATCCTAGACGCACAGTTCAGGACCCCCTACCTGAGATCCGCCGGATTTGACACCGACATTGGTGCTTTCATTGAGAGTTCCGATGTGCTGTCGCTGAAAGGTTTGATGGCCCCTTCAATCGTCAATAACGATGCTGTCTGCGGAGAAACTTTCCTCCCCTGACAGATGTTCATGTTCGGCGGCTTCGCACTGCGGGCCAACTCATTTGGCCATCTGGGGCAGATCGAAAGCTACGCCCCTAGCTATCAGGTCAGATTCGGAAGCTTGAACTACGTCACAGACATCCGTGGAGACTTGATCTTCGCCGGATTCGATACCACGGTAGCGGCTCCATATCACCCTGATGATCATGACCTAAATATGTCATCGGGCCGCATCCAGGAGATTGCTCCTATAACCGTTCCGGTCCTAGAGTCGGAGCAGGCCGCGCCATCCAAATACGGGAGGATTAACCCCACCACGGAGCCCGCAGATTCCGTGGCGTTGGAGCCGCACATGGACCTGGTCTTACTCGATGCCTATGCCACCGGAACGCCGGACTCATCTCCGGCTGTAGGTTCCAAACCACACGAGCCCGCGGATGCCAAACTTGATCGTTTATCAATCTTCGAATTCAGCGCCGTAGACATCCTCCAGCACTCGCCTTTGGGCGACATGCTAAACTCATTAAAAACCCTGTCCTTGGCGGAGGACTCTCAGCTGAGCTGTATTTGGCTCGAGCTAGGGGTTGACGATGGAGAATTTTGCTTCCCACCCGCCACCCACTTCATAGTAACAGTCGAGGATTCGACCGAAACACTTGATTACGACTCCGAGAATATTGACGGTCTGGAGAATGACATCGAAGAGAACGAAGACCCCGTTGATACAATTAATGATGAACGGGACGACGGGCAGGATAGCCCCGGTAAACAGGCCACGCACGAGGATTCGGAGGATGACAATTACCTTCCGCTCTCTGAGGATGAGGTGAGCCTCGGCGTTGAAGATTTCATCGTGCCTGAGGAACCTCGCGAGCAGGAGCGCTTAAAGCGCCAACTAATAGCCCCTGCAAGGAGCCTGAAGAAGAAGCAGCAGCAGCTTCAAGCTGACCAAGATCTGCTTAATGATAGATGGACTGAAGTCCTAGCCGCCGAAAAATACGGCCTTGGTAGCCCAGCCAAAAGCTACCCGAAGCATAGATCGCTACCCCAGGGCGACGATAAGGTGTTCGAGCTCGTATGATCATCGCACAATGCGGCAGGTCGACCACAACTTGGTACGGTTAAAGAGGCAACTCAAGCCGAACTACAGACCGCCCCACCTCGCCGTAAAGGCAAGAACAAAATAGCTCAAGGTTGTACATACAACCTTCAACAGGACTGGGGTAGTAAAACATGATACCCAAGAGAGATCTACGGATCGCAAGGACACACCTCGACGTGCGACGACGGCCACCTATTCGGACGTGACAAACCTAGCCATGCCAGGCTGGAAACTGCAAATGGACTCCGTCAGAGGTACGCCACAGCGTGGCCCAACATAGAGGCGCCGCACACCCTCTGTGCTTCACAAATGAAGTAATGGAGCATGAATTCCCAGACGGGTTCAAACCCAGGAATATCGAATCATACGATGGAACAACGGATCCCGCGGTATGGATTGAGGTCTTCCTCCTCCATATCCACATGGCACGCGGAGATGACCTTGACGCCATCAAACACCTACCACTAAAACTCAAAGGACCAGCTCGGTACTGGTTAAACAGTCTACCGGAAAATTCTATTGGCAGCTAGGAGGACTTGGATGATGCCTTTCGCAACAACTTCCAAGGAACATATGTCCGGCCACCGGATGCCGATGACCTAAGTAATATTGTCTAGCAGCCCGGAGAGTCAGCAAGGAAGCTCTAGACCAGGTTCTTAGTTAAAAAGAACCAAACCACTGACTGTCCGGACGTGGAAGCCCTTGCGGCCTTCAAACACAGTGTCCAGGAGAATGGCTTGCACGCCACCTTGGTCAAGAAGGACCTAGATCCATGATAGCCCTTACCGTTCTAATGACCCGCTTTTGCGTGAGAGAAGATAACTGGCTCGCTCGTAGAAGCAATAGCGCCAGCAACTCGGGCACATCCGAAATCTGAGACGGCAATGGCAAGCCATGACGAAGCAAATACTACAGTCGCAATGATAACGACAGATCACGCGACACAGCGGTTAACACCGGATTCAGCAATCCCAAGCTCGGTCAACGGAAAAAGCCATTCAAGGCGAACAGAGACGGACCATCCAACCTAGACAGGATACTAGACCGACCCTACCAGATACACGGCCACCCCAATAAACCAGCCAATCATAGCTGTTGGGTCCTCAAGCAGGCCAGCAAGCTCAACACCGAACACAAGGGAAGGGGGCCGCAAGGCAATAGGGACAACGAAATGGTTCAACAGGCAAATGCAGAGGGCCGGAAGCAACTCCACCCGAAGATCGATCAAATCCGGAATAGAAATAGCAGTTCGGCTTCCGCCACCCATATCGTATACATGATGAATCTATACCGCGTATACATAACTATGCACTTAAGATACCATGGGCAGCGGCGGAAGCACAATACGGATAAGTCTACAAACATTCCGGTAACGTTTTTTATATACTTTCCTTTTTTTAAATACTTCTTAAAAGCAGGTAGCGCAAAGTAGAAACACTTACGACTGACTCCATCGGAGTTTGGATCCATACACTCACCTGCGGGGCTACTTCCTTCAAGGATTCCCCTCACTGAGGACAGGCGGTGCAGACGTGCGATAGGAGGTCCAAAATAAACTTTTGTAAGACCACACTCTTTTTTTAGAGCCTGTAACATGCATTTTTCCTCTGCCTTTGACCCATGGCATATCAAATGACCGAGGTCGTGGCATATATATTAATTAATCATCAGCACATCGCTCAGGTCCCAGTTCACACTATCCGCATTAATTACTCGCTGTAACGACCAAACCTCGAAGGATTTGAGTCTCTGTGCTTACCGTGCTAGTCCCTGGATCGAACTCGCTAGCACACACAGTATAGATGAATACCAGAATAGCAAGTGCATCATTTATTACATCGTATGATCCAGAATATATAAAATAAAACAATCTGCAAAGCACTTGGCTAGCTTTATTCAATCAAACAACGGAAAGTAGCAGAAAATAACGATGAGTCCCATCATAGCCCACTGGCGATGCTGAGTGCAGACTCGCGACCCTAACGGTACCTTACTCTTCGTCAGAATATCCTGCAACATGAGACGTTGCAGCCATATAGGTCAATACTTGGAATGTATTGGCAAGTTACACAAGAGTAATAATAAAGCAGACCTACATGTATATGCATAGTACAACAAAGGAAGGCTTGGGGGTTTATTTTGCAGAAAGCTGATTTTATCCTAATAACTACCTAATAGTCAAATTTTTATTTAGATCTTTTATTACTACAATTAAATGCACAAGGTTGAGTTGGCAAAATCAACTCCAACCTACCCTTTATTAAGTTGCCCAACAAATTTATTAAGTGTCACATCTGTCAAGATCATCCAACAACTGTAATGGCATAGTGGCTCAAATTTACCCATAACCGGGGGCACGACTAATCATGATTAGTTTTAATACTCTGCAGAGTTTAGTATGCTTTACCCGCTGGACCCAATCCAAAGATTGAGACGAAGTCTTTTAGAAGAGGTTCCCTTGACCACCTGACGGCCACATCCCACCTACATATGCTACATCTGTTGACACTGTCTGGGCAAGGGTTCCAACAACTGATCAACTAAGCCAAAGCCCATATAGCCAGTGGCCGCACATGGAAGCTACTAGTCACTAAGTCTGTCTGATCTTTTTGAGCCTGGCGGCATTCCACTTAGGGTGCACTCTCATGAGCGCATGGCCTTAGAAAAGGTGCAAGACCCCATGATGCCTTCCCTCAACACCAAGCAATACCACTTCTGCCCAGAGGTGAGTTAAATCCTGAGTTACTACTCAATTTGTTAAATATATACAATCCTCACATAAACTCAATGAATACACGAAGCACCCCCGTCTACAAAGCATAGCAACCTACCACTACCACGATTTGCAAAGACGGGAAGATAGCTCATCAGCATAGCAAAAATAATATAGTATTCCTATACATGCATATATTCATAGTGTGATATAACTACATGCATAGGAAACAATAGGTAAAGGATGATCAACATGTAACTTGCCTTGGTTCTAGTTCAGAAAGTCACACTCCTGACAATAGCTCGCGTCGCACTCCGGACAATCTACACGTTTCACACAATTCAACAATCAATCACCGGAACACGAAAAGAACCAAACAAAAACCAACAGAAAGAAAATCATTTTCAAAACTCAACAACAGAATCTTAACATCACCTAAATTGCACTACGGTCACCATGCAAAAAGAATCACTCGATTCCGATAAACGGTTTGAGAGTTATGGCCTCCGGAAGATTTATTTCAAATTCAAACAAATTCAAATTTGAATAGAGCAAACATGTGCAAAAGTTGCTACTGTGGTAATGTGTCGATTTTTGTGAGATCATAGGAAAAAGAATTACCTAATTTGGATATACAGATTAGGAGTTATAGCTAATGGAAGTTTTGGTGAAATCTGAAAATAAAACAAAAGGAAAACAGAAAACTCCTGGTACTGTAGCGAACTCCTGTGCTGTTCCTGTAGCGAATGCCATGTGGCAGCAGGTGATTGGTTGAAGCTTACTCTATGCGCGCGTGCTCACCAGAGAACAGAGGACGGCGGCGGCGGTCTCGGGCGTTGGCGGCGGCGCTTCTCCGGTGGGTCTCCGGTGAAGGCGAGGTGACGGACGGGTGAGGAGGTGAGTGGCGGAGGCGGTGGTGGTGAAAACGGGGACTGGTTCGTCCTCTGCAGGCGACGGCGGCGACGGAAACACGACATGCTCCGGCGAAGTCGGGCGGGTCGTTCCTCTCACTCCGCTGCGAGTTGGGCAAGGCCAAAGTGTCAAACGGGTGCGAGGAAGAGAGAGGGATCGAACGGAGTAGGCGGTGCGGCTCTACTCGTTCTTACGGCGGTGCAATCTTCCAGCGAATGGCGGCGGACGGCGGAGCTCTGGGCGAGATTCGTTTTGCCCCAGCGGCTCGTGCGGACGAGGAAGGGTGGGGAAGAGTGCACGGTAGGGTTCCTCGAGTTGCTGTCCTCGCGTGCGGCGTCCTTGGAGGGCACGAGATTGACCAGTGCGCCAGATCGATCCGGGTTCGGCCTCGGCGTCCGTGCGATGGTCTGGCTCGGTGAAGGGGATGAGCAGGGCGCGGGACCCACGGTCAGTGGCTGCAGGCGAGGTGGATCGGGCGCGGGTCGGGTGCGAGCGACGCTGCTGCGTACCGCTTCGCCGGAAGTGGGCTGCTGCGGCAGGAGCTGGGCCGCGGCGTTGGGCTGCGCTGCGGTGTTGCGTGCTGTGTTTTTTTCTTTAAACAAAAACTACAGCAGCAAAAATAACTAAAAATACAACCACAATATAAAAACTAAATAAAAATACATAGACACACATAATAATATATACTACTAACATAAACTACAGGAACACTAGTTCCAAAAATGATGCAATTTTGTAAAATCCTTTTGATGCAATAGGTCACTCAAACAGCAATAAAAACCACAAATAAAATACTTTGAAGATTGCAGAAATTACCAGAACATATTAGATGAACTGGAAACAATATTCTGCACCTTATGAACATTTTTAAAATAGGGGAGAAGTCATGTTATCTCCACTCCAAATAAATTGCCTTTTGTTGCATAATGATTTGAATATTCTGAAAAAGCAAATAATGCAATAAAAAATATATGATATGCATATGAATGATCTATTAACATCCTAATTTAGGAAAATTGGGATGTTACACCCGCGTCTTTCTGCAAATAAATACACCTCCCATGGTTGTTTCACAAACATACCCTGGATTAACTTGCCAGGGGCTCGGTACGGGAACAAATGAGTTGCCAACAAAGTCCGAACAGCTTTTACAGCGCACTTCGGCGTCACGAGTTTGGCGTTATATGCATCAGCTCCGAATCATGTCTTGGGTCAATAGTTGGGTTGCCCGGCTCCTGTTTTTACTATCCTACGTTCCAATCTATCGGCTAGGGTAGTAAAGGGAGAACTACTGCGATTGTGCTACCGGTTCACCTGGTGACGCACCTCAGTAGAGAAAGCCAAAAACTGACTGTCATGATGCAACGAGAGCTGGTCAACCACTCGATGACTTATCAGAGTCTCTAGCGATTCCTCCGTGTCACACGAAGGACCTCTTTTCCGATCAATTATGTAAACGCATCGTATGAATAAGCCGCATACATACTAGGGGCTATGTCGTAGACCCGCCATAAAACTCCTATGGCTAAGTGAAAGTGTTAACGCCCTATAGTCTGGTTGCCTGGTTCTCCGCATTGACACCTCCTTTACGGACCAAGACGTTGGGTCAAGAGTGATCATATGTTTTTTCGAACACCCCTGTACTTCCTACAAGGGGGCTGAAGCCGACGACTGGAAATCTTTCGGTTTATATTAAAACGGCCGCACAGGAGGAACAAAATCTTTCAAGCACAATATACAAATAGATTCACTATAAAATTGTCTCGAACAATTCTTATACTCCTCACTCGAACATCATGTCTTTCGACCATTGACCCTCTATCAAGCGGGCAGCTACTAGGACATCTTCAAAATAATGCTTCGGTTCGTGGCGGTCCTTGCCCTTGGGCGGACTCTTCACCGCAACATCGATGGCCTTCATATTCCCCCAGAATGTCTTGACTCGGGCAAAAGCCATCCGTGCACCCTCAATGCACACCGATCGCTTCACAGCGTTGATACGTGGCACTGCGTCAACAAGCCGCTGCACCAAGCCAAAGTAACTATTCGAAACAGGCTCAAGTGGCCATAACCGTATTATGACATTCTTCATAGCAGCACCGGATATCCTATGAAGCTCGGCCCACTGGGACATCTGCTCATTCAGCAACAGGGGGCGCTTCGAGGCACCGAACTATGACCAGAAAAGCTTCTCCGATGCGTACCCCTCTCGCTCCTGGTAATACTACGCCGCATCAGAAGAACTCTTCGGCAAGTCTAAAAACTCGTCCGGAGAACTCCACAATTGGTTTAGCTGAGCATAGTTCGGATCGCCGAACTTAGCGTGTAGCAAATATGGCTTACCGGCCGCAATCTCTCCAGCTTGCCGGATCTCCTCACGGGCTGCTCTAGATTCAGATCGTGCTTCTCTTTCTTCTCGTAAAGCCTTTTCAATTTCAGCCGTTTTGGCTTCTTTCTCCTTCTCAAGGAGCTCACAGCAGCTGGCAGCACTTTTTAGCTCAAGCGCCATCATGGATATCTTCTCCTCGTCTTGACGCCGAGCAGCCCGTTCGGCTTCTAACTCAGCCGATGCCTTCTCGGCAGCCACATTACTACATCGGGCCTGCTCCTCCGCCCAGGCTAGCTCAGCCCGAAGAATTTCAACGACAACAGCACCATCTGCAGCCAGGTACAACTTTCAGCGTCATGCTTATATCACAAAAATGTATGCACAGAGACTGCTCTGAATACATACCTTGTGACTCGTCAAGATGCATATTGATCAACGGAATGTCATCCCCGGCCACATCAAGCTTCTGTTGTAGTTCAGCAATATCCGCAGTCCGGGAAGTAGCCAGGGAAGCAGCCTATGTTCAAAGTTAATCAAATTAGTCCTCCATAATTTCTTCTTGATCCTCCGTTCGCCTCCCATGGGAAGCCAACCAGAGTCTCAGGGGCTACCGTCTATACACAGGTGTATTTTCTGAATAAAACACAATTGCACATGTTACATTACAAACCTCAAAGCCTCTCAGCAGGCTCGCAAAGGCCTCACCCAATCCGCTCTTCACGGATAGGACCTTTTCAACCACCGTACCCATCAAGGTACAATGTTCCTCTGAAACGGACGCCTGTTGCAGCATGTCCGTCAAGATATCCGGCGCCTCTGGATCTCTGAAGGCAGCCGCAGAAGTATGGTCACCCTTTGAAGGGACCTGCTTATTTGTATCCGGCTGCATTCCGGACTGTTCGGGGTCTTCATTGTTGTTCCTCGGACCCTGGGCCGCCGAAGTATAACCTTCGTATAACATCTTTGTCATCCCTTGCACCACTTGTTGGTCGGGGGAGACCCTCTGCGACGACACCTCAAGATCGTCTGCCCTATTGGACGGAGAGTCCGGTGGGGGCGTCTCTCTTTCCATCATCTTCGGGAGAAGGTCCCCCGAGGAAGAGGATCATTGAAGGGGACCACGCGCTAGGCTGCAAAAAATGTATATTTCATGCATCATATGAAAAGAATGGGATATGTTTAGAACAACCTTGTTCACTTACGATTGGGCCGGAGGCTCCTCATCGTCATGAGACTGCGCTTAGACGTCCTCCAGGCCTGGGCCGCCTCCCAGAGGCATCTTGCCTCGCTTAGGAGCCTGCTTCTCCCAGTCTTCAAAGGCGGCCCTCTTCTTCTTGGGAGGGAAAGAGATAGTGGCCCCCTTTACTTTTGTCTTCAGACGAGGGGATTTTTATTCCTCCGGACATAAAGTCCGAGGTCCCTTGGGAATAGAGGCCGTCCTTGGTCCTCTTGTCCTCTGTCTTGTCCTCCTTCTCCAGCATTTGGTATGGTGCTGGGGCCAACATCCTTGTTAAGACAGGATTCACTGGACCCTCGGGCAGAGGGGCCCGAACACATAATCAGTTCTGCCTTCTTTATCAAGCCCTGGAAAAAGATAGCCTGCTCAGTATCATATTATTGTATGCATGACCGCAAAGTATTCGAGAGCCAAGTGCTTACCGGGGTATCCGAACGATTACAGTTGTGGCCCGCGTCCTCAGCGGTATCCGGCCAATGTATCCGCTTCCTGAAAAATAACTTCCACATCCCTTCATGTGTGGCGCCGAAGAAGTGTTGGAGGGTCTGTGGTCCTTCTGGATCAAACTCCAACATGCAGTGAGGCCTGCGCTGGTAGGGCAGGGTTCGCGGACTAACATCACTTGAATCACACTAACAAGATCGATATCTCTCTCGAGGAGGGTTTGGATGCGGCTTTGTAAGGTCCAAACTTCATCAACCGATCCCCAGTCTAGCCCCTTGTTGATCCATGATGCAAGCTGTGACAGTGGGCCAGGACAGAAAGTGGGTGCAGCAACCCACTTAGTGCTGCGGGGCTATGTAATGTAAAACCACTCCCGCTGCCAGTAATTGGAAGTCTCGGTAAAGGAACCTTTTGGCTAGGGAGTGTTGGCGAGTTGGCTGATTGTAGCACCACCGCACTCCACCTGTTCCCCATCGGCTATCTTCGGTTTCACACTAAAGGTCTTGAGCCATAAGCCGAAGTGTGGGGGGATTCTAAGGAAGGCCTCACATGTAATGATAAACACCGAGACATGGAGAATCGAGTCCGGGGCAAGGTTATGAAAATCCAGTCCGTAATAAAACATTAGCCCCCGGACAAAGGGGTGAAGCACAAACCCTAGCCCCCGGAGGAAGTGGGGGATGAACACAACCCTCTCGCCGGATTTGGGGGTCGGAATACCTTGTGCTTGAGCAGGAAGCCGGTGGTGGATCTATGCAGTCAGATATCTGGCTGCCCGAAGCTTTGCAATATCCTCCTCTGTAACGGAGGAAGCCACCCATCGGCCTTGGGAGCTGGATCTGGACATGATGGGAAAGCTAAAAGCAATGGAGTCGAACCCTGGGTGTTGGAACTCGGGGTTGGGAAGGCCGAGGAGAAGTTTGGCGTATAAAAGATGGCCCTTGGTTCCTTTATAAAGGCCTCCGGTATTGAACGCCTCCTCCTAAAGCCTAAGAACCAGCCTATTCCTACGGAATCTTTCTCGCAGGACGATTGGGTTACCCACGCCCGTATTGATGAAAATCCCGCAATGAGGGGACATGATCCTTGCCTCAACAAGACATGACAGTAAAAACCATGCCCCCAAAATGTGGAACGGTTGGACAGGAAACGGTTCGAAATAAAGGCCAGGAAGGCGTGCCGTCACATTATTAAAGTTGTCAGCAGATTGGATTCATGAAAGTGCTATACCCTCTACAGATGTGCATTGTAGATCCGGACACGTTCGTTTCGTCCGAAGACTATTTTTTGAAGTTCGGAAGGAGGAACCCGCCTTGCAATGCCGAAGACAGCACTACGCGCCGGATACCTTGTCATTGAAGCTAGGTTCAGGGGCTACTGAGGGAGTCCTGGACTAAGGGGTCCTCGGGCATCCGGCCTGTTATCTATGGGCCGGACTGATGGGCTGTGAAGATACGAAGACCGAAGACTACACTCGTGTCTGGATAGGACTCTCCTTGGCATGGAAGGCAAGCTTGGAAAACAACTATGATGATTCCATCTTATGTAACCGACTCTATATAACCCTAGATCCCCCCGGTGTCTATATAAACCGGAGGGTGTAGTCCGAATAGGGGATACTCAATACCGTAGTCATACATGCTAGATTTCTAGGGTTTAGCCATTACGATCTCATGGTAGATCATCTCTTGTAACACTCATATTCATCAAGTTCAATCAAGCAGGAAGTAGGGTATTACCCCCATAGAGAGGGCCCGAACCTGGGTAAACATCGTGTCCCCTGTCTCCTGTTACCATCAACCTTAGACGCATAGTTCAGGACCCCCTACCCGAGATCCACCGGTTTTGACACCGACAGGGAGTCCTACTTGGACTCCCGGTCCAAGTAGGATTCGCCCCCCCCCTTTCCTAGTCCAAGTAGAAGAAGAAGGGAAGGAGGAAAAGAAGAGAAGGAAGGAGGGGGGCATCGCCCCCTCCCCTTGTCCAATTCGGATTGGGCAAGGGGAGCGCGCGCCACCTCTGGACGACCCTCTCTCTTCTCCACTAAGACCCATGGTGGCCCATTAACTTCTCGGGGGGGGGGGGGGGGGGTAAGGTAACCCCCGGTACTCTGAAATTTATCCGAAACAACCCAAACCATTCTGGTGTCTGAATGTAGCCTTCCAATATATGAATCTTTATGTCTTGACCATTTCGAGACACCTCGTCATGTCTGTGATCACATCCAGGACTCTAAACAAACTTTGGTTCATCAAAACATGAAACTCATAATACAAATCGTCATCGAACGTTAAGTGTGCAGACCCTACGGGTTCGAGAACTATGTAGACATGACTGAGACATATCTTCGGTCAATAACCAATAGCGGAACTTGGATGCTCATATTGGCTCCTACATATTCTACAAAGATCATTATCGGTCAACGCATAACAACATACGTTGTTCCCTTTGTCATCGGTATGTTACTTGCCCGAGATTCTGTGGGGACCCCGACTCATAAGTCATGATCACCGAATGCACGTGTACATTGATCCCAGAGATCAATGCTCACTAAACACACAGAAGCTAAATAACAAGTCTTACATCCATACATATCGTCTTACACAAATTATGACCATTATGGTCAAGTCTTACATAGATAAAGCCACAAGGGCTGAATATCGAATAAACTTAAGCAGCGGAAATTCTTCGTCGATAAGTAGAACCCATGCCATCTGCCTTAACCCTACATGCATTCTGACTGGGAAACGTCCTAGTTCGCATGTTCGTCTCCAAAGAACTCTTCTTCGAACTCCTGTTCTTCCATGCCTGGCCAATTAAATAACCAGTGGCAAGCCAATGAGTACTTTGAATGTACTCGCAAGCAACCCATGATTGGAACAGGGCACAATGATGCAATGATAATGCACAAGTAGGTATTTTGCAGAAAGCTAGTTTTGAGTGCAATGACATGATCTATCAACATGTAAAGTATGCATCATGAGAGTACAGACATTCGTATGAACAAGTTATAGATATCATCATAAACAGAGTTGGACACCAATCCAACTTCATCATCGTGTCAAGTCATCTGACTTGACCCATTTAGCTCCATCAACACACACACACACGCACACACGTGGTTTGTAAAATTCTGGACGTAGTTCAAGCAGCACCGCCCAACTGTCCTTGACTGTGGACACGGCTATTCAAATAGTTTTACACTCTGCAGAGGTTGCACACTTTACCCACAAGATCCGGGGAACTTCCATGTCATCCACGACCCGCGGTACCTCAAGTACCCGGGGTAAGCACCCGATCACTATCTTTCCCTAGACGACACTAATAAGGAGTCCACTCGTTGTTCCATATCCTCACGATGTACATCATACGAGACTCACTCAAGATCGTAACATCCGAGAGGGGAGACAACGGTGTATCCGGTGCCCTGTGAAAACAGTCATGGCCACCCTACCTGGCACGATCCCGTCCCAAGAGAGAGCACCAACTCTCCCTTGTCACTAGTAATGCGGGCTCCAAGCTAGTATCGACCTAGGTAATCAATAATGCCCTTTCCCATACAAGGGTAGAGTGGTTGCGCATGTAAGGTTGGGACAGTCGACAAATCTTAAATCAAATCTGTTTTCTAAAGCAACACACACACTTGCCTCAGTACACCACTTCATCATCAAGTGGTTACCCAACTCATTATCTCCCTCGGGCATAAGTGGCACCCAACGGGGTTTTCGAAAGGTCTTTTGAAAAATACTTTGTCTCCTCCACCATGCATATTCCCGTCCCTTTTTGCGTAGCAACTACTTTAGCATCCTATCTACTACCACCGGCATAACCCTCATAAGAAGGTAGGGTCATGCACAATGCAAGTATCAACGAGGAAACAACGGTGGCAAACTACCCCATGTGGTTACCACAGTATCATGTCTCCGATGCAAGCAATAAAAGTGTTATATGACATGCATAAAAAGGGTTTCATAGACATGGTAAAAGGGATGCTTGCCTGGCTTAGCAAAGTAATCTTGGGTCTTCAAGGTTTTCTGGTCCAACTCCTTCGTCGACAACGCAATCTATCGTTGCAAAATAATAGCGAGAAAAAAATAAGGCAAAAACAGAAAAAACAAAGTGCTCAGAAAAATGTCAACTCATTTTTGTTAAATACTAGGGTGAAAACTAAGAAGGGGAAAAGTCCTAGTTTTGGATTTGGAGTCATGGAAACAGTGCTAGGAATTTTGAATGACAGGCATAAATGCTCAAATTCAAATTTAAATTAGAACAGTGAAGAAAAGTTGGTTTGATAAGAGTGAAAACTGCACCAATAAATAGGTGGGATTATTACAAGAATTTAGGAGTTGGAATTATTGCATTTGGATTGTAATTTAATCATGTAGATTTTTTGGAAAAGTTACCAAAAAAGAAAAGGAAAAAGGACACTGTGCAACTGGGCCTATTCGGCCACAGTGCAGCAGGCCCAAGGGGAATCCAGCCCGCGCAAGGCTGCCACGTCGAAGGCATATTTGGGAAATACGTGTCCAGCCGACGCAGCGAACCGGTGCGCACGCGTGTGTTTTAAACCTGACATGTGGGACCCACACATCAGGACGTGAGGCTGACGGACGGGCCCCATGACCGTCATCGTCAACCTCAGGTCAGAGACGGCGGCGAGCTCACTGGCGCCGCTGTGGTCGACGGTGAGGCGATCTGAGGGCACCGACATGCTCAGGACGGAGTCGCCGTTCGAGTGGAGGTGGAGTTGGTCGTCGGGGTGCAGGGGTTCGCCGGCGACAGAGCTTTGGGAGGTGCTTGCCTCGGTCGATTCTGGCTGTAATAGAGAGGGGGAACAGAGGGGAAATGGTCAGGGAGGTGTGGAGGTTCCAGATCAAGAGGTAGAAGAGGCGGAGAGAGCCTGTACCCCGAGATCGACGGCGACCCGAGGCGGCGGAGCTCGAGCTCGATCTCGAGCTCGGGTGCTCCTGGAGGAGAGTGGAGGGCACAGGGGGCCGATTTGGAGTAGGTAGGAGCGAGTGGTGGTGAGGGAGAGGCTCGGGGAGGCCTTTAAGTAGGTGAGCCACGGCTCACCGTAGACCCATGCGCCGGCGAGGTTGTTGCCGTTGCTGTGGGTCACGGGGGCGCGTGTGGGCATGTCTGGGGTGCTCGTGGGTTTGGTCCAGATCGAGGGAAAGAAGATAGAGGGAGCAGGAGCCAGAGGTGCCGCACGTGTGAGCATGCTCACTGGTGTGCTCGGGCGGTCATCGCACGTGCGAGCTGGGGCGAGAGGAGGGAGAAGGAGGAGGGGTCCGACTAGCTGCTATCTTGCGGACGTCGTGGCGTCTCATCGGGCGCGCTAGGGAGGCCCGAGGTGGCCGGAGGTGCTTGGCAAGGGGCGGCTACAGTGCGGGAGTGCACTGTAGCGTGCTCTAGAGCGCCCAAATGGCTGGCATGGCCATTTTCTATGCAATGTGGGCATGGCAAAAGGTGTCTGGTGGCTCTAGGGGGGAGTAAAGAATGGGGGAGAGGCATTGGATGCCCTGGGTGGCCACTGGGGTGAGGAGGGAGGTGAGAAATGAGAAGAATGCTGCTGTCCAGAAGGGTAAATGGGGATGTTTCACTCTTCAATCATTGATCTGAGGCAAGGGAAGAGTTACTGGAGGTAGTAGAGGACTAGGAGGAGCTATGGTAAAAAGTTGAGCTCAAGGAGAATAGTGTTAGTGGTCAAAATGGTGATTTTTGAAAAGTGGCAGAAGGTGTTTGATAATGGTTTGGGCAAGTAGATGATTTCCAAATTCCATGAGACTCCATAGGGTGAAATGACACATATAATTAGGGCGTTCCACCAATTTGGAGCTTATTTGGGTAAAGTTGCCAATGCAACTTTTTTAAACCGTAGAAATTAGCAGAAATGAACTTGTGTAGATCTAGTTGAGCAAATCACTTCCCCTTGATGAACCACTTGGTGTAGTGGCCTCATTTGGTCATGTGAACATGCTGACAAAAGTTGGGGTCAAGGAGAGAAAGTTGGTAGTACAAACTTGTTCAAATTAGATTCTGGTCAGATAGGGTTTTGGGGCATTTTGGTGAACTAAAATAGTTTGGTTTGGGCTGAAACTGTGCAATATCATCACATTATGCATATGTGACTTGCTAGAATTTTCCTGGATTTATTGGAAAATATTTCTTGTAGAAATATTTCAAATCCTTGAAATGGGCAAAAATGGTTTTGGGAGGTTTTGTCCAATATTTTATCATGACCATGTGTTGAAACTTATATATATGGAAAATATATGTCCACTGAGTTTCCCTGATTTTTCTCAAATATTTTTGAAACAATAAAATAATTTTTCCCTATTAAAGACCATTTCTGGCCTTAAGAAAAAGCTTTTAAATAAAATAGGAAAATAACTTTTAAAATTATATTTTTGTGGTTTATGGGAATCCTATATCTAATAGGTTTCAAATATTCTCTTTAAAATATTTTTCATACCCCAAATCAAGTACTTGTAGTGCAAACCTCAATTCAGGGGTTTTTGGAAAACTAATTTTTGAAACTACTATTTGGCCAAATTATTTTTGTAAGAAAATACTATATTGCACTATACACATGGCATGATCATTGGGAAGAAGTTTGGGGCAAGGAGATGAAGTACAGAAGGTGGAGTTGTGTTGACTTTAAAGAGCACTTGAAAAACACAGAGAGAAAACCAACTCCAAATAAAAGCCAATTGATGCAAAAGTTTTTGTCAAACCACACTTTATCATGATTTATTAGCTTAAGTGTTGTGGCATGAAAATCAGGGTGTGACAGACCTATCCCCGTACAAGAATCTCGTCCCCGAGATTCCCAAACTAGGCATGGAAAGGAGTATGAAAACTGGATCCGGGGTAGTCTTCTTGTCCTCATACCGCTTGTGCTTCCGAGTGGTGATCCATTGAACCTTGAAGTACTCGATGGCGTGGCTTCGTGTATGACATCCTACTTGATCCATATTGCCATTGGGGTCTTTCGCGTAAGTCATATTGGGCTGGAGGTCGATGGCTCGGTGATCGATGTCCTTGTAGGGATCGGGTTGGTTAGGATGTTGGAAGCACTTCCGAAGCTGTGACTCATGGAAAATGTTGTGCACAGTGGGTGGCTCAGGTGGTAATTCTAGCTGGTAGCCGTCTTTTCTTCGTCTTGCAGTGATCTTGGAGAAGGTCGATAAATCTTGGTGTGAGTTTCTCTTGACATGAAAATGCTTGGTTCTCTTGAGAGAAGTGGCTTGCAGATACACCTGGTCTTCGACGAGAAAGTTCACTTCTTGACGATGGTGGTTGGTGTAGTTCTTCCTCCTTGGCATGGCGGTCTTCAAATGTTCCTTGACTAGCTGAACGGCTCTTCTTCCGTCTTCGGGTGGACAAGTAGGTCACCAAATGATGATGACAACTATCTTGTCTAAGCACTCCATGAAGACTTTGTTCACGGGGTACATAAAGTTGGCTGGGGAATTAGTGGTGGTCTTTGTTGAGTGTGGGCCAAGGTGTTCTAGATCTAGTGTCAAGGCCCTAAGGTCCTGATCCGACCATGTTGTAGCTTGGTAGGGCTTAAACGTTTCAAGGATTCTAGTGTGCGAGTGAACATTTTATTATCTTATCCTTAAGCACGGTTTCTGAGATGCCAATAGTCTATCTAGTCCTTCAAACAAATAACCTTATACCACCAAAAGCATCATCTCGTATAGGCCGAATCCAATCATCACTCATGTGATCTATATACTCGTGACTCCCGAGAGGAGGTCTAACAAAATCATATATGTCTACGACCCCCAAACTTATATGTATGGCTACCCCTAAAAATCCATGGGTAGAGCATACAAGCTTCCAAGAGGGGATAAATCATGACAATCCAAGTGCCCATCCTATTCTTCCAAGGTCCATGTTAGTGTATCTCTATCTTAAGGAAACACGTCATATGCCACTCCAAAATCTTGTTTCCTTCCTATGAATCAACTCCAACAACCCGTTAACTTACATTAATCACTACATAATCCTTTAATTCTACAAATCCAGTGTCTATGGTGTTCCACATGATCTCCTAAAGTCCTATAATCCCCAAATACTTGAAAAGGCTATCTCTGCTATAGTCAGTCCACCAATTTCCATTATCATGGTCAAGTAAACTCCAAGGTCAAGCTTATATCATCTCCGACAATTAATCCAATCTCCTAGTTTATTGTCCTCCAAGAGACATGGTATCATGATCGAGATCATCATTCTAAATCCAATTTACTCTGAACCATGTAGACTTACTCACCACCTATACTCAACTAGGATCACCTACTTAAATCCAAATCTCATGTCCAACGAGAATTCCTACATGTTTCCCCCAAGTCATTTACGTGATATTAACTGTCTCCTATCAATATCGCATGGCTAAGTTAAATCCATATACTTCCAAGAATTCCAGCTTGTGATCATAATTGTCCTACTAAATCCAGTTTACTCAAGGGTAAGGAAAGTTATGCTACTCCATGAACATGATCCCACGAGGTTCATCTACCAACATGAAAGCCTCATAATCCACCAAATAGTCTCATATAATTCCTCAAAGTCATTGATATAACTCATAAAGTCATTTTTCCTCTATTCCTATATCCTCAAACTGGTCTTCCCTATGGCATCGTCAGTTCTGGTGCTATATTAGGATGATAATGTGCTTGTTCACTATGTCCGCTAGTTCCATAATGAACCCAGTTTGTGCAAGGTTTACAGAGGCTTAACTTGTCCTCTTGCAATTCTGTGGGTTAAGCACATGGTTAAGGACTTGAGCTGGGGTATCTCGTGAAGTCTCGAAGGGTCTAGGGATGGGGTTTCCAGTCATGAGGGGTAATACTACGGGATTGCACTTGGTCGAGGAGGCTGTAGCAAAAGTCTTCAGTGTCAGTTGCTTGCCGAGGTGGAATCCTTAGTGCATTTTGTCTTGTTGGTCTTCAGAGATGAGAGAGATGAGAGGGAAAATATCATAGAGGAGGGGAATGCCAAAAGAGGGTTTTAAGGTGCAAGTGTAAACAAACAAGTGCCGTAAAGGCCACACACAATTCCATTAAGACATGATAGGTGATACAGTCGCGTACAAGATGCCTAGGGCAAATGTGTGACTTATATCAAAACACAAACAAATAAAAACAAGCAACACACAACGTGGTTCCATTCGAACCATCACACGGACTCGACTACGCATATGGGGGTACACGACTCATCCTACCCTAGGGGTTCTCGGACTTGGTAATCGTGCTTGCTCGGAGAGAAGGGCGTTCAATCTTCAGTTTCTGGGTTCCCCTTGTGGTGCCAATGGGTATGCGACAGTCGGCCACCTGTTGGGACACATCCTTTTAATGTTCCCAAGTTCACCACACCCGTGACAAGTGACGGAAGAAAAAAGGTTGTTATCCAGTCTTGGGTTATGTCGTTGATGGCCTGATGACGATCTTCTACGAGGTGGATATGGAAATTCATTCCTATGCCTCCTGCGTGGGGTTTGGTTGTGGGTTTTCCGAAGTTCCTCGATTTGTTGCTCCCGATTGGCAAGGTGGGCTTGTAAGGCAGTGATTTGCTGTCCTCGCTCGGCCACCTTCTTCTTCTCGAGGCAGTGGAGGTGCAGAAGTGAAGGGAGGTCTTGGCGAGCCTTAAGGAATGCTTCGGTAAGGTGACGTAGAAGGTAGTCTCCTGCGTTGATGAAGCGGATCTGGTACTTGAGGGTTGGATCCTCATCTTCTGCGAAATCCTTACTTGTGTCGGAGCCCCAAAGCCACTCTTGCCAGGTAGGTAGCGGGTGGCGTTTTCTTCTTTCATTTCTGGAAGGAGGTCTCGAAGACGGAGGAGCGCTTCATATGCCACCTACTGAATGGCCAGGTCTCTTGTTGGCATGGGTGGTCCAATGAAGAACCACCCCTGGGGTGAGGTCTTGGTAGGCACAAAAACCTTGGAGTAGAACTCCTTTTCGAGCACATCATTTTCCAGTTCATGCAGGGTGTATATGGGCAGCAAGGGATAGTGGCATTGTTGGAGGCAGTCTTTTAGGAGTGATGGGAACCCTGTCATAAAGAGTCTCAAGGGGGCGACGGCCGTCTACAAAAGTTGAATAGGAGAGGTCATTAAGGAAAAATATCCCTTAGGTTTGGGAAATCTCAGAAAAGAAGAGGAGTATAGAGGGTTTTGCAAAACGGGTTTTGTCTTATCTAACGCCCATGCTAACTAAGGCTTCCTACAGTCAGGATGGCTCTCATACCAGCTCTGTGGGGACCCCGACTCATAAGTCATGATCACCGAATGCATGTGTACAGTGATCCCAGAGATCAATGCTCACTGAACACACAGAAGCTGAATAACAAGAGTCTTACATCCATACATACCGTCTTACACAAATTATGACCATTATGGTCAAGTCTTACATAGATAAAGCCACAAGGGCTGAATACCAAATAAACTTAAGCAGCGGAAATTCTTCGTCGATAAGTAGAACCCATGCCATCTGCCTTAACCCTATAGGCATTCTGACTGGGAAACGTCCTAGTTCGCATGTTCGTCTCCAAAGAACTCTTCTTCGAACTCCTATTCTTCCATGCCTGGCCAATTAAATAAGCAGTGGCAAGCCAATGAGTACTTTGAATGTACTCGCAAGCAACCCATGATTGGAACAAGGCACAATAATGCAATGATATAGCACTAAGTAGGTATTTTGCAGAAAGCTAGTTTTGAGTGCAATGACATGATCTATCAACATGTAAAGTATGCATCATGAGAGTACAGACATCCATATGAACAAGTTAGAGATATCATCATAAACAGAGTTGGACACCAATCCAACTTGATCATCATGTCAAGTCATCTGACTTGACCCATTTAGCTCCATCAACACACACACACACACACAAGTGGTTTGTAAAATTCTGGACGTAGTTTAAGCAGCATCGCCCAACTGTCCTTGACCGTGGACACGACTATTCGAATAATTTTACACTCTGCAGAGGTTGCACACTTTACCCACAAGATCCGGGGAACTTCCGTGTCATCCACGACCCGCGGTACCTCAAGTACCCGGGGTAAGCACCCGATCACGATCTTTCCCTAGACGACACTAACAAGGAGTCCACTCGTTGTTCCATATCCTCACGATATACATCATACGAGACTCACTCAAGATCGTAACATCTGAGAGGGGAGACAACGGTGTACCCGGTGCCCTGTGAAAACAGTCATGGCCACCCTACCTGGCATGACCCCGTCTCGAGAGAGAGCACCAACTCTCCCCCGTCACTAGTAATGCAGGCTCCAAGCTAGTATCGGCCTAGGTAATCAATAATGCCCTTTCCCATATAAGGGTAGAGTGGTTGCACATGTAAGGTTGGGACAGTCGACAAATCTTAAATCTAATCCGTTTTCGAAAGCAACACACACACTTGCCTCGGTACACCACTTCGTCATCAAGTGGTTACCCAACTCATTATCTCCCTCGGGCATAAGTGGCACCCGACAGGGTTTTCGAAAGGTCTTTTGAAAAATCCTTTGTCTCTTCCACCATGCATATTCCCGTCCCTTTTTGCGTAGCAACTACTTTAGCATCCTATCTACTCCCACCGGCATAACCCTCATAATAAGGTAGGGTCATGCACAATGCAAGTATCAACGAGGAAGTAACGGTGGCAAACCACCACATGTGGTTACCAAAGTATCATGTCTCTGATGCAAGCAATAAAAGTGCTATATGACATGCATAAAAAGGGTTTCATAGACATGGTCAAAGGGTTGCTTGCCTGGTTAGCAAAGTCTTCTTGGGTCTTCAAGGTTTTCTGGTCCAACTCGTTCGTCGGCAACGCAATCTATCGTCGCAAAATAATAGCGAGAAAAAATAAGGCAAAAACAGAAAAACCAAAGTGCTCAGAAAAATGTCAACTCATTTTTGTTAAATACTACGGTGAAAACTAAGAAGGGGAAAATTCCTAGTTTTGGATTTGGAGTCATGGAAACAGTGCTAGGAATTTTAAATGACAGGCATAAATGCTGAAATTCAGATTTAAATTTGAACAGTGAAGAAAAGTTGGTTTGATAAGAGTGAAAACTGCACCAATAAATAGGTGGGATTATTACAAGAATTTAGGAGTTGGAATTATTGCATTTGGATTATTATTTAATCATGTAGGATTTTTGGAAAAGTTGCAGAAAAAGAAAAGGAAAAAGGACACTGTGCAACTGGGCCTATTCGGCCACAGTGCAGTAGGCCCAGGGGGAATCCATCCCGCGCAAGGCTGCCGCATCGAAGGCGTATTTGGGAAATACGCCTCCAGCCGACGCAGCGAACCGGTGCGCGCGCGTGTGTTTTAAACCTAACATGTGGGACCCACACGTCAGGACGTGAGGCTGACGGACGGGCCCCACGGCCGTCATCGTCAACCTCAGGTCAGAGAGGGCGGCAAGCTCACCGGCATCGCTGTGGTCGATGGCGAGGCGATCTGAGGGCACCGACGTGCTCAGGACGGAGTCGCCGTTCGGGTGGAGGTGGAGTTGGTCGTCAGGGTGCAGGGGTTAGCCGGCGATGAGGAAGCCGGCGGTAGAGCTTCGGGAGGTGCTTTCCCCGGTCGATTCCGTCTATAATAGAGAGGGGGAACATAGGGGAAATGGTTAGGGAGGTGTGGAGGTTCCAGATCAAGAGGTAGAAGAGGCGGAGAGAGCCTGTACCCCGAGATCGACAGCGACCCGAGGCGGCGGAGCTCGATCTCGAGCTCGAGTGCTCCTGGAGGAGAGTGGAGGGCACAGGGGGGCGATTTGGAGTAGGTAGGAGCGAGTGGTGGTGAGGGAGAGGCTCGGGGAGGCCTTTAAGTAGGCGAGGCACGGCTCACCGTAGACCCGTGCGTTGGAGAGGTTGTTGCCGTTGCTGTGGGTCTTGGGGGCGCATTTGGGCGTGTCTGGGGTGCTAAGAAGATAGAGGGAGCAGGAGGCCAGAGGCGCCGCGCATGTGAGCACGCTCACTGGTGCGCTCGGGCGGTCGTCGCGCGTGCGAGCTGGGGCGAGAGGAGGGAGAAGGAGGAGGGGGCCGACTAGCTGCCGTGTTGCGGACGTCGAGGCGTCTCGTCAGGCGCGCTAGGAAGGCCCGAGGTGCTTGGCAGGGGGCGGCTACAGTGCGGGAGTGCACTTTAGCACGCTCCAGAGCGCCCAAATGGCCGGCATGGCCATTTTCTATGCAATGTGGGCACAGCCAAAGGTGTCTGGTGGCTCTAGGGGGGAGTAAAGAATGGGGGAGGGGCATTGGATGCCCTGGGTGGCCACTGGGGTGAGGAGGGAGGTGAGAAAGGAGAAGAATGCTGCTGTCCAGAAGGGTAAATGGGGCTGTTTCACTCTTCAATCATTGAGCTGAGGCCCGGGAAGAGTTACTAGAGGTAGTAGAGGACTAGGAGGAGTTGTGGTAAAAAGTTGAGCTCAAGGAGAATAGTGTCAGTGGTTAAAATGGTGATTTTTGACAAGTGGCAGAAGGTGTTTGATAATGGTTTGGGCAAGTAGATGATTTTCAAATACCATGAGACTCCACAGGATGAAATGACACATATAATTAGGGCCTTCCACCAATTCGGAGCTTATTTGGGCAAAGTTGCCAATGCAACTTTTGTAAACCCTAGAAATTAGCAGAAATGAACTTGTGTAGATCTAGTTGAGCAAATCACTTGCCCTTGATGAACCACTTGGTGTAGTGGCCTCATTTGGTCATGTGAACATGCTCACAAAAGTTGGGGCCAAGGAGAGAAAGTTGGTAGTACAAACTTGTTCAAATTAGATTCTGGTCAGATACGGTTTTGGGGCATTTTGGTGAACTAAAATAGTTTGGTTTGGGCTGAAACTGTGCAATATCATCACATTATGCATATGTGACTTGCTAGAATTTTCCTGGATTTATTGGAAAATATTTCTTGTAGAAATATTTCAAATCCTTGAAATGGGCAAAAATGGTTTTGTGAGGTTTTGTCCAATATTTTATCATGACCATGTGTTGAAACTTATATATATGGAAAATATATGTCCACTGAGTTTCCCTGATTTTTCTCGAATATTTTTGAAACAATAAAATATTTTTCCATATTAAAGACCATTTTTGGCCTTAAGAAAAAGCTTTTAAATAAAATAGGAAAATAACTTTTAAAATTATATTTTTGTGGTTTATGGGAATCCTATATCTAATAGGTTTCAAATATTCTCTTTGAAATATTTTTCATACCCCAAATCAAGTACTTGTAGTGCAAACCTCAATTCAGGGGTTTTTGGAAAACTAATTTTTGAAAATACTATTTGGCCAAATTATTTTTGTAAGAAAATACTATATTGCACTATACACATGGCATGATCATTGGGAAGATGTTTGGGGAAAGGAGATGAAGTACAGAAGGTGGAGTTGTGTTGACTTTAAAGAGCACTTGAAAAACACAGAGAGAAAACCAACTCCAAATAAAAGCCAATTGATGCAAAAGTTTTTGTCAAACCACACTTTATCATGATTTATTAGCTTAAGTGTTGTGGCATGAAAATCAGGGTGTGACAGATTCGATCGTCGGTATCATCATACCTAGTTCAATCTCGTCACCGGCAAGCCTCTTTACTCGTTATATAATGCATCATCCCGTGACTAACTCATTAGTGACATTACTTGCAAGGCTCATAGTGATTTGCATTACCGAGAGGGCCCAGAGATACCTCTCCAATACACGGAGTGACAAATCCTAATGTCGATCTATTCCAACTCAAGAAACACCATCGGAGACACCTGTAGAGCATGTTTATAATCACCAGTTACGTTGTGACGTTTGATAGCACACAAGGTGTTCCTTCGGTATTCGGGAGTTGCATAATCTCATAGTCTGAGGAACATGTATAAGTCATGAAGAAAGCAATAGTAGAAAAACTAAATGATAGTTATGCTAAGCTAACGGATGGGTCTTGTCCATCACATCATTCTCTAATGATGTGATCCCATTCATCAAATGACAACACATGTCTATGGCTAGGAAACTTAACCATCTTTGATTAACGAGCTAGTCAAGTAGAGGTATACTAGGGACACTCTGTTTGTCTATGTATCCACACATGTACTAAGTTTCCGGTTAATACAATTCTAGCATGAATAATGAACATTTATCATGATGTAAGGAAATATAAATAACAACTTTATTATTGCCTCCAGGGCATATTTCCTTCAGCACGGGCCATTGATCTACAACAACATAGATATGCAAAAACTATGAGGTACTAAGTTCATGATAAATTGAAGTTCAATTAATCATATTACTAAAGAACTCCCACTTAGATATACATCCCTCTAGTCATCTAAATGATCACGTGATCCATATCAACTAAACCATGTCCGATCATCACGCGAGATGGAGTAGTTTTCAATGGTGAACATCACTATATATGTTGATCATATCTACTATATGATTCACGTTTGACCTTTCGGTCTCAGTGTTCCGAGGCCATATCTGCATATGCTAGGCTCGTCAAGTTTAACCCGAGTATTCTGAACGTTTAAAACTGGCTTCACCCATTGTATGTGAACGTAGAGCTTATCACACCCGATCATCACGTGTTGTCTCGGCACGACGAACTGTTGCAACAGTGCATACACAGGGAGAACACTTGTAGAAATTTAGTGAGGGATCATCTTATAATGCTACCGCCATACTAAGCAAAATAAGATGCATAAAGGATAAACATCACATGCAATCAAAATATGTGACATGATATGGCCATCATTATGTTGTGCCTTTGAACTCATCTCCAAAGCACCGTCATGATCTCCATCATCACCGGCTTGACACCTTGATCTCCATCGTAGCGTCGTTGTCGTCTCGCCAACTATTGCTTCTATGACTATAGCTACCGCTTAGTGATGGAGTAAAGCAATTACATGGCGATTGTAGTTCATACAATAAAGCGACAACCATAAGGCTCCAGCCAGTTGCCGATAACTTTTACAAAACATGATCATCTCATACAACAATTTATGTCGCATCACGTCTTGACCATATCACATCACAACATGCCCTACAGAAACAAGTTTGACATCCTCTACTTTGTTTGTTGCAAGTTTTATGTGGCTGCTATGGGCTTCTAGCAAGAACCGTTCTTACCTACGCATGAAAACCACAATGATTTTTCGTCAAGTGTGTTGTTTTAACCTTCAACAAGGATTGGCCGTAGTCAAACTCGATTCAACTAAAGTTGGAGAAACAGACACCCTCTAGCCACCTGGGTGCGAAGCACGTCGGTAGAATCAGTCTCATGAATCCGGTCATGTAATGTCGGTCCGGGCCGCTTCATCCAATAATACCACCGAATCAAAAGTAAGACGATGGTGGTAAGCAGTATGACTATTATCGCCCACAACTCTTTGTGTTCTACTCGTGCATATCATCTACGCATAGACCTGGCTCGGATGCCACAGTTGGGGAACGTAGCATGCAATTTAAAAAATTTCCTATGATCACGCAAGATCTATCTAGTAGATGCATAGCAACAAGATGGGGAGAGTGTGTCCATGTACCCTCGTAGACCGAAAGCGGAAGCGTTAGGTTAACGCGGTTGATGTAGTCGAACGTCTTCACAATCCAACCGATCCATGTACCGAACATATGGCACCTCCGTGTTCAGCACAGGTTCAGCTCGATGATGTCCCTCGAACTCTTGATCCAGTAGAGGATCGAGGGAGAGTTTCTTCAGCATGATGGCGTGGCGATGATGATGGTGATTTGATCCGCGCAGGGCTTCGCCTAAGCACTATGACGTTGTGACCGGAGGAGTAAACTGTGGAGGGGCGCACCGCACACGGCTAAGAAACAACTGTTGTGCCTTTAGGGTGCCCCCTGCCCACGTCTATAAAGGAGGGGGGAGGAGGAGGCCATCCCAAGGGGGGCGCCAAGAGGGGGGGTGTCCTACTAGGACTTCGTTCCTAGTAGGATTCGGCCCCCCTCCTTCCTTTCATCGGAGAGGGGAAAGCGGAAAGGGGGAGAGGGAGAAGGAAAGGGGGGCCGCACCCCCACCCCATGTCCAATTCAGATTGGGCTTGGGGGGCACCTCCTGTGGCAGCCTCCCTCTCTCCTCTATGGCCCAATCGGCCCATTAACTTTCCCACGGGGTTCCGGTAACCTCCTGGTACTCTGAAAAATCCCCGATCTTCTTCAGAACCATTCCAGTGTCCGTATATAACCTTCCAGTATATCAATCTTTACCTCTCGGCCATTTCGAGACTCCTCGTCATGTCCGTGATCTCATCCGAGACTCCGAACAAACTTTGGTCACCAAAACACATAACTCATAATACAAATCGTCATTGAACGTTAAGCATGCGGACCCTACGGGTTCGAGAACTATGTAGACATGAACGAGACACATCTCCGGTCAATAACCAATAGAGGAACCTGGATGCTTATACTGGCTCCTACATATTCTTCGAAGATCTTTATCTGTCAAACTGCATAACAACATACGTTATTCCCTTTGTCATCGGATGTTACTTGCCCGAGATTCGATCGTTGGTATCTTCATACCTAGTTCAATATCGTTACCGACAAGTCTCTTTACTCGTTCCGTAATGCATCATCCCACAACTAACTCATTAGTCACTTTGCCTCCAAGGCTTTATAGTGATGTGCATTACCGAGAGGGCCCAGAGATACCTCTCTGATACATGGAGTGACAAATCATAATATTGATCTATGCCAACTCAAGAAACACCTTCGTAGACACCTGTAGAGCATCTTTATAATCACCAAGTTACGTTGTGATGTTTGATAGCACACAAGGTGTTCGTCTGGTATTGTGACACCCCAATAGTTAAGCTACAGTGAACCCCTGTTAATGATGCTAGGTCATCATAATTAAAATTTTGCTAAACCTCACTCATTTCAAAATTAGTCTAATGCAAATTCAAATAACAAGTCAAATTATAGTTTCAAAAAAACAGTGAAATTGAAATGTTCATTAGGTTGCAAATATTCATTATATAATTGTCATGCATTAACCAACATTTTTCTAAAAGTTTAAAATACCACTGCATATGAAAACAGTACCCAAAACAGCCGCATTTTGGTCATTTCTATTTAATAAAAATACAAACAACTTCTAAATAACTCCCAAACTTTTTGTTACAATGAGGTATGTTGAATACTAAATATTGAGACCAACCACATTTTTTTACTAAAGTGAATTATTGATCAAGGTGCAAAAGAAAATAAAATGGAAAAGAAAACAAGCAAACAAAAAAAGAGAACAAAAGTGTCGCTCCTCCCTGTTGGGCCGTGAGGCCCAGCTGGCAAGCCCACCCACTCCCCTGGCCATATGGCCTCCCCAACCCACCTAACCCTAGCCCCCCACCACTCGCCCCCGATTCCCACCTCGCTCCATCGTCTCCCACCCAGTGCCGCCTCCCGCACACAAACGACACATGCACGCAGACATGCAGAGGAGGAGCGCCCCTGTTCGACCCTCTCCTCTCGACGCGCACCGTGCCCAAGGACCGCCGCCTTCGCCCTACAGCTCCTCCAGTGTCGCTGCATGGACTCCTCCACCAGATCCCCCTCGTCTTGATCTGGATCGGCACCGGAGCCGATCCCTATCGCCCCGCCACCCTGTCGCCAAATCTCTCCCCGTCTTCGTCGCTCATCCTCGACCACCTCCCCGCCAGACTGCCCGTCCCTGACTCTCCCTCACCGGCCTACACCAGGGCCTCGCCGCCCCCAAACCCCGGCACCGCACGTGAGCACCCCCCCCTATTCCCCTCTGTCCCCGCGGTCACCGTTCCCGGCCACCACATCGCCCGCGCCCAAGAACGCCGTCGCCATGCTCCGGCACCTCCGCGCTGCTCCCTAGCTGCTAGCCTGTCGTTTGCCTTTGCTTACATGATTGAAGGCAAGCATCAACAGATTGAGAACCGCAAACGGAAGTATGGATAGGGGAAGTACAACTCTAGAGCTTAGTAGAAGCCCCGTTTTACCCCGAACTCGGGAGGACATACCCATCATAACCATGGAGGCCACACTCACAATGGAGGGAGTTTGCATAACCACAGTGGTCCTAAGAATGGAAATGGGAATGGAGGAAGCAGCAGTCAGAGCCGTTCCAACCCAGCAACACCCGCCAAGAAAGATCTGAGTCATATTACCTGTTTCAAGTGCAGGAAGACTAGACATTACGCCAATGAATGCCCTGAGATAAAGAATGGCAATGGAAATGGAAGCTCTGGAAAGAGGCTCAATCCTTTCACCATAGGTCAGGTGAACCACATCAACATGGAGGAAGTTGAAGAGCGGCCTGACACAGTGATTGGTAAGTTTTTGATGAAGTCATTTACCGCTCTCATTCTTTTTGACACTAGTGCATCGCATTCATACATCAAGGGGATTTGTGGACAAGTTTAAATTGCCAACCTTAGCCCTTAGGTCACCCATGTTAGTAAGCTCGCCAGGAGCGGAGTATATGGCCAGCCGATGGTGTGATCGGTTACCATTAACCATTGGTAGCCATGTTTTCCCCTCAAACCTAATAATTTTGGAGTCACAAGGATTGTGTATAATACTTGGTATGGATTGGTTATCGAAGTATGGAGGAAACATCGACTGTGCTAGTAAATCGATACTACTCGCCACCCCTGAGGGAAAGAGGATCAAGTATGTATCTAGGCATGCGCCAAGGAGGACTCAAGTGAATCCACTTTCGGGAGTTGTTCAGGAGGAAGTGCCAGTTGTGACGTATTATCTCGACGTATTCCCAGAGGAACTACCAGGCATGCCACTAGATGGAGATATAGAATTTTTGATAGAACTGTTACCAGGCACCGGACCAATATCGAAGAGACCGTACTGAATGGCCGCGAATGATCTGGAGGAAATTAAGAAGCAAATTAAGGCGTTATTGGAGAAAGGTTACATTTGACTAAGTTCATCACTGTGGGAAGCCCCAAAGCTCTTAATTTAGAAGAAGGATGGATCTTTGAGAATGGTTGTTGATTATCGTGCATTGAATGAAGTGACGATCAAGAACAAGTACCCACCGTCAATGATCAATGATTTGTTTGACCAGCTTCAGGGAGCTAAGGTATTCTCCAAGATCGATCTTTGATCGGGATATCAGCAGCTGAGGATCCGAGAACAAGATATACCTAAGACAACTTTTACCACAAGGTATGGGCTATATGAGTACACGGTCATGTCTTTTGGATTGACTAACGCCCCTGCCTATTTTATGAGTATGATGAATAAGGTTTTCATGGAGTTATTGGATAAGTTTGTTGTGGTGTTCATTGATGACATATTGGTGTACTCGAAGAATGAAGAACACAAGGAACATTTGCGCTTAGTTCTCGAGAAGCCCAGGGGACATCAACTATACGCCAAGTTCAACAAATGTGAGGTTTGGTTGAAGGAAGTTGGATTTCTTGGACATGTTATATCAGGAGAAGGTATAGCAGTAGACCCTACCAAGGTTCAGTCTGTCACTGAGTGGTTGGCACCCACCTCAGTTGGAGAGATACGCAGTTTTCTTGGACTCACAGGATATTACCGGAGATTCATTGAGAATTTTTCCAAGATTGCGAAACCCATGATGGATTTATTGAAGAAGGATACAAAGTGCAAATGGACCGAGGAATGTGAGGCCAGTTTTCAGGAGTTGAAGAAACGTTTAGTTACATCCCCAATGCTAGTTCTTCCGGATATACACAAGGATTTCCAAGTTTATTGCGACGCTTCTCGCCTCAGACTTGGAGGTGTACTTATGCAAGACAGAAGATTTTCTTCATATCCCTCACGACAGCTTTGACCGCATGAGTTTAATTATGCCATGCATGATTTGGAGTTAGCAGCCATAGTGCATGCGCTCAAGACCTGGAGACATTTTCTTATTGGAACCCGTTGTGATGTATACACAGATCATAATAGTTTGAAGTACATTTTCACGCAGAAGGAGTTGAATCTCAGGCAAAGGAGATGGTTAGAGCTCATAAAGGATTATGATATGAAGTTACACTATCATCCAGGAAGGGCAATGTTGTAGCAGACGCTTTAAGCCGCAAGAGTTATGTAAATACTCTAGTAACCGAAGGTTTATCGCAGGAGTTAACAGACAATCTCAGAGAACTACGGATGGAGATAGTTCCGAGACGTTTTGTTGTAGCTTTGGAAGTACAGTCCATGTTATCGGGAAACATTCGAGAAGCCCAGAAGACTGATGAGGATATTGCTGAGATAAGGGAGAAGATGAGTAAAGGAAAAGACAAGAGTTTTCGTGTGGACGAACACGAAACTTTATGGTTTGAGGACCGTATTTATGTGCCTAATGACCCAGAGATCAGGAAGTTACTACTTCAGGAAGCTCATGACTCACCATACTCGATTCACTCTGGAAACACCAAGATGTACTTGGATTTGAAGGAACGTTTCTGGTGGACAAGTATGAAGAAGGATATTGCCGAGTATGTAGCCGTGTGCGACATTTGTCAAAGAGTTAAGGCAGAACATCAGAAGCCAGCAGGATTACTTCAGCCTATGCCAATACCTGAATAGAAGCGGGATAAGCTTGGCATGAATTTTATCACCAGATTACCCAGGACAAGATTAGGTTATGACTCCATCTGGGTAGTAGTTGATTGCTTAACCAAAGTGGCTCACTTTATCCTCGTGAAAACCACTTATACATGCGTGAAGTTGGCCAAGATATATATGACTAGGATCATATGTCTGCATGGAGTTCCGAGGACCGTCGTATCAGGTAGAGGAACCTAGTTTACCTCAAAGTTTTGGAATCAGTTACACCAGACTTTGGGTACCAGGCTAGAGTTCAGTACAGCCTTTCATCCACAGACAGATGGACAGACCAAGAGAGTCAATCAGATTCTGGAGGACATGTTGAGAGCTTGTGCACTAGATTATGGATCTAGTTGGGATGATAATTTGCCTTATGCAGAGTTCTCACATAACAACAGTTACCAGGCTAGTTTGAAGATGGCCCCTTTCGAAGCCTTGTATGGAAGGAGGTGCAGGACACCATTGATGTGGGATGAAGTGGGAGACCGTCAGTTGTTCAGACCATATTTAATTAAAGAGTGTGAAGAGAAGGTTAAGTTAATTCGTGATAGACTAAAGGTAGCTCAGTCCATGCAGAAGAGTTATGCCGATACTAAACGCAAGGAGGTAGCCTACAAAATCGGAGACAGAGCATATCTCACTGTATCACCACTTTGAGGAGTTAAACGATTTGGAGTCAAGGGGTAGTTAGCCCCAAGATTTGTAGGACCATACCGAGTTTTGGAACGTATGGGAGTGGCCTAAAAGCTAGAATTAACCGAAGGTTTGTCAGGAGTTCATGATGTGTTTCACGTTTCCCAGTTAAAGAAGTGCCATGCAGAGATGGCCGATATTCCTCTGAGAGATACAATGCCCCTGGAAGCATTTCAGTTGGAGAGTGACCTAACCTACGAGGAGAAACCCGTCAAGATTCTCTATTTTGCCAGCCGAGTTACACGCAGCAAGGTCATCAAATTTTGCAAAGTTTAGTGGAGCCACCATACCGAGGAGGAAGCCACCTGGGAGCGAGAAGAAGTCCTACGGAAAGACCACCCACACCTATTTGCTAGCCAACCCGAATCTCAAGGGCGAGATTCATCTTAAGCGGGGTAGGTTTGTAACATCCCAATTTTCAATTTGGATGTTAATCATTAGGTCATCATATGCATCCATGCTCTTTGCATTTTTATATTTTATTTGGTTTTTTGGACATTTTGATCCTAGAGGCCTTAAGCAACTCAAGGACCATACGAGAGAGTTGGAGGTTTTCATAAAATTCCATTTTTGAATTTCAAGTGATTTTTATTTGAAATTATTTTTCCGATTATTTCAAAAATAAATAAAATAATGAGAGAAGATAATATGACTTCTTCAAAACAGAGGAAATAATGGAAATTTAATTTTAAATAAAAATATTTGTTTTATTTGGATTTTATTTGAGATTTTACTCGAGTAAATTAGGGAAAATTGCATTTTAGCCCAGAAAAATGTTCATGTTGTCCTAAATATTAGTAGAGGACCGTGAAAATTGTTTTTGGAATTTTAGGATTTTTATTTACTCTATTTTGGGTTTTTTACCGTTCGGCGAAATTATTTAAAAAAATATCTTCGATCGACTAGGCCGAGGCCCAGCCGACCCGCTCGCGCCGCCGCCTCCCTGTGTCCGCCTCCCACAGGTCGCTGGAATCCGAGCCTGCCCCGGCCTCGCCTGACCCCCTCCCCAAGTCGCCGACCCTCTTAAATAGCCGGCCCCGCCGCCCCTCTCCTCCCCAACCTACGCCGCCAGCCGCCGCTGCTCCCGCCGCGCTACGTCGCCGCCCCACCTCCCACTGATGCCGCCCACTAGGGATGGCAATTTTATCCATGGATCTGGATACCCATGGATACCCGACCCGGTTGGGCAAGGGTATGGAGCACATTTTTGCCCATGGGTCCGTGGATATGGATACCCACGAACAGCTGGGTTGGGCATGGTTATAGTTTGTGCTCCATGGATATCCAATGGATACCCGTATGACATGTGGGGCCATATGCCAGTGACAATAGAAAGAGAGAATCAATGGGAAATGATAGGAAATATGGAACTTATGTCATTAGTTATATGCTGCAGAATCAACCTCTGGTATGTCACACTTAAGGACTCATCGTATTACTTGTTACCAACTTATGCATGTAGCTTATGTTCTCATTTGTGAGTGAATGATGATGAGTTAATTTGATCTTTGGGAAGGCTTCATGCTGACTTTTCTATGCCCATGTAGCTCCATGGGTATGTGGGTATCCAGCGGGTTTGGGCATGGGCACAAGTTGTGCCCATGGATAATTTGATGGATGGGTAGAGGGTAGGAAGATGGGTCATGGGTTGGATTTGGACCAGCTCCACCCACCCCAAACCCGACCCATTGCCTTCCCTACCGCCCATGCCACTGCTGCCTCGCTCGTCGAAGCCGTCGCCCCGCTCGCCGTTGACCGCCGCCGGCCGGATCCTGTTTAACCGGTAAAAACGTTCTGGTTCGCCGGTTACTTTTCATTTTTGTTGTTGTTAGATCGGTTTTATTTTTTAGGTTTTCTAATTAGCGAACGTTCACCTAATTCTCTCCTGTTACCAAACGTATTCGTTCATTAGATTCTATTAACGAACGTTCCTTCGTTAGGTTTTTCTTTTAATTTTATTTTTCGCGAGGGACCTATCCGTAATTACTTTTATCATAGATTAGTCCCTGATCTTCAAACCTTCGCTACTTTTTGCTCGTTTGTCCAAATCCAGTGAAACCAATGCCAAAATCTTCATCTTGTTTCCCTCTATCCAGATAATCAACTTAAACATGATTTTGAAAATTTAAATTTTTGGTTTTAAGCAGATTTGAATTTGAACTTCTTTTTATCGTAGTTTGAGTTTCGTATCTCCGATTTGATTGATTCTTATTGCAAATCGAAGCTCTTCACTTGAAATTTCAGTTTAAATCTTTTATTTTGGGTTTTACCTTTGCATCTTATGCTTGAGTGCTTATGTATGCTATTGTTTGTTCGCGATAGAGTTTTCGGAGTTTGCTACTACGAATATCTAGGGTTTTTCGATCATCAGGAAGGCAAGTAACATGATACGTCTCCATTGTATCTACTTTTCCAAACACTTTTGACCTTGTTTTGGACTCTAACTTGCATGATTTGAATGGAACTAACCCGGACTGATGCTGTTTTCAGCAGAATTGCCATGGTGTTATTTTTGTGCAGAAATAAAAGTTCTCGGAATGACCTGAAAATTTACGAAGACACGTTTTGGAAATAATAAAAAATACTGGCGAAAGAATCAGCACCAGGGGGCCCACACCCTGTCCACGAGGGTGCAGGGCGTGCCCCCCTGGGGCGCGCCCCCTGCCTCGTGGGCCCCTGAGGCTCCACCGACGTTAACTCCAACTCTATATATTCATGTTCGGGGAGAAAAAAATCAGAGAGAAGGATTCATCACATTTTACGATATGGAGCCGCCGCCAAGTCCTAATCTCTCTCGGGACGGCTGATCTGGAGTCCGTTGGGGGCTCCGGAGAGGGGAATCCGTCGTCATCGTCATCATCAACCTTCCTCCATCACTAATTTCATGATGCTCACCGTCGTGCGTGAGTAATTCCATCGTAGGCTTGCTGGACGGTGATGGGTTGCATGAGATTTATCATGTAATCGAGTTAGTTTTGTTAGGGTTTGATCCCTAGTATCCATTTGTTCTAAGATTGATGTTGCGATGACTTTGCTATGCTTAATGCTTGTCACTAGGGCCCGAGTGCCATGATTTCAGATCTGAACCTATTATGTTTTCAGGAATATATGTGAGTTCTTGATCCTATTTTGCAAGTCAATAGTCACCTACTATGTGTTATGATCCGGTAACCCCGAAGTGACAAAAATCGGGACCACTCCCGGTGATGACCGTAGTTTGAGAAGTTCATGTATTCACTAAGTGTTAATGCTTTGGTCCGATACTCTATTAAAAGGATGCCTTAATATCCCTTAGTTTCCAATAGGACCCCGCTGCCACGGGAGGGTAGGACAAAAGATGTCATGCAAGTTCTTTTCTATAAGCACGTATGACTATATACGGAGTACATGCCTACATTACATTGATGAACTGGAGCTAGTTCTGTGTCACCCTATGTTATAACTATTGCATGAGGAATCGCATCCAACATAATTATCCATCATTGATCCATTGCCTACGAGCTTTTCACATATTGATATTTGCTTAGTTACTTTTCCGTTGCCACTATTACAATCACTACAAAAACTACCACTGTTACTTTTGCCACCATTACCGCTACTTCCATATTACTTTGCTACTAAATACTTTGCTGCAGATATTAAGTCTTTCAGGTGCGGTTGAATTGACAACTCAACTATTAATACTTGAGAATATTCTTTGGCTCCCCTTGTGTTGAATCAATAAATTTGGGTTGAATACTCTACCCTCAAAAACTATTGCGATCCCTTATACTCGTGGGTTATCAAGACTATTTTCTGGCGCCGTTGCCGGGGAGCATAGCTCTATTCTTTGATTCACTTGGGATTTATATCCGTTGATCACTAGGAGGAACTTGAAAGATGAAAGAACCAAGATTTTTCCCTCAACTACGAGGGGAGGTAAGGAACTACCATCTAGCTCTGCACTTGATTCTCCTTCTGTTTTGAGTAAACTTGCGACACCACTCCCGGGATTCTCCTTCTATATTGATTCTGATATGTCGCATCTTATTAATGATACCACTTCTGCTATAGATTATGCTTATGATGAAACTACTTCTATGCTTGATAACACTGTGCCATTAGGTGAATTTCTTGATGAACAACATGCTAGGGTTAGAGAGAATGAAATTATTGAAACTGATAATATTGGTGAAAGTGGTGATGAAGATTCTCCCCCTAGATATGAATTGCCTGATGTGCCTGAGGGTTATGTTATGGATGAAGAAACTGCTAGAGATCTCCTGGCTTGCAAAGATAGATATGATCTTAAGAAACTGTTAGCTAAGCTGAAAGAAAAGTCTTTGAATGCTAGAATGAAATATGACCCTGCTTTTGCTACTTCACCTATCTGTATTTCTGATAAGGATTATGATTTCTCTGTCTATCCTGAGTTAATTACTTTGGTTGAATCTGATCCTTTTTATGGCTATGAATCTAAAACTGTTGTGGCACATCTTACTAAATTGAATGATATAGCCACCCTATTCACTCATGAGGAAAAATTCGTTACTATTATATCCTTAAGTTATTTCCATTCTCATTAAAGGGTGATGCTAAAACATGGTTTAATTCTCTTGATCCTGGTTGTGTGCGTAGTCCCCAGGATATGATTTGTTACTTCTCTGCTAAATATTTGCCCGCTCATAAGAAACAAGCCGCCTTAAAGGAAATATATAATTTTGTGCAAATTGAAGAAGAGAGTCTCCCACAAGCTTGGGGGAGGCTTCTTCGATTACTTAATGCTTTGCCTGATCATCCTCTCAAGAAAAATGAAATACTTGATATCTTTTATAATGGACTAACCGATGCTTCCAAAGACCACCTGGATAGTTGGGATGGTTGTATTTTTAGGGAAAGGACTGTTGATCAAGCTGAATTGCTATTGAATAATATGTTGGGTAATGAAAATGATTGGACACTTCCTGAACCAACTCCTAAGCCAACTCCGAAGAAAAGGGTATTCTATTTCTCAGTCCTGAAGATATGCAAGAGGCAAAGAAATCTATGAAAGAAAAAGGTATTAAAGCTGAAGATGTTAAGAATTTACCACCTATTGAAGAAATACATGGTCTTGATAACCCAACACATGTAGTAAAGGTAAATTCTCTCTATAGATTTGATAAGGGTGAAATCCCATCTACTAAGTTTGCTAGCCAATGCTTGGATGAGTTCGATAATTTTATTATTAAACAAGAAAACTTTAATGCTTATGTTGGTAGACAATTGAAACGTAATGCTTATATGATTGAACACTTGAGTGATTATATGTCTAGAGTTAAAGGTAAAATTATTAGTAAACATGCTTCTATGGTTACCACTCAAGTAGAAAAAGTGCTTAAAGCACAAGATGATTTGCTCAATGAATTAAATAATAAGAAAAATGACAATGTTGTTAGAGTTGTGACTTGAGGGGGTAAAATGACTCAGGAACCTCTGTATCCTGAAGGTCACCCTAATAGAGTTGAGCAAGATTCTGAGAGAACTAATGTTGATGCACCTAGTCCTTCTAAGAAGAAGAAAAAGAAAAATGATAGGACTTTGCATGCTTCTAGTGAACCTGTTGTTAACACACCTGAGAATCCAACACTATAAAAAAAGACACATCCGTGACATTTCGGGCCGAACGAATTTTTTTCCTGTCATGCTTATGACACTTCTATGACAATAATTGTGACAAAACCCGCTGAGGGAGTCCTGGATTAGGGGGTGTTCGGATAGCCGGACTATACCTTCAGCCGGACTCCTGGACTATGAAGGTACAAGATTAAAGACTCAGTCCCGTGTCCGGGAGGGACTTTCCTTAGCGTGGAAGGCAAGCTTGGCGATATGAATATGAAGATCTCCTACCATTGTAACCGACTTTGTGTAACCCTAACCCTCTCCGGTGTCTATATAAACTGGAGGGTTTTAGTCCGTAGGACAACATACACATCAACAATCATACCATAGGCGAGGAGCCGGCTCTATCCGGCCAAGGCGTGGATAGCATCCCGAACTCGGTCTTCCGAATACCAGGGGCTTCGCCTAAATTTAAAATTATAGCATTCTATGGCTAAGTGAGAGAGTTCACGCATTATAGTCCGATTGTCTTGTTCGTTGGGCTGAGCGCCTCCCTCGAAGGACCCAAACATGGGAAAAAGAGCGCTCAGGTTTATCCCCGAACACCCCAGCACTAGCGGCACGGGGGCAGAAGCCAACGACTGGCCATCTCTCAGAATTGATAAACAGCCGCACAGAAGGTAATATTTTAAATTCCAACAGCATTGCTTAGCGCATATGAACAAGTTTTCAGCGCACAGGACAAAACGAGCAAGTTTCACTCAAAAATTACATCCCTAGAACATTCATCCGCCACAAGGCAGGCACCCTTCAGAACATCCTTATAGTAATTCTCGGGCTTGCGATGCTCTTTCCCCGGTGATGGCCCGTCCTTCACAAGCTTCTCAGCATCCAGCTTGCCCCAGTGCACCTTAGCACGGGCAAGGGCCCTACGGGCACCTTCAATGCCGACGGAGCGCTTGATGACATCGAGCCTTGGACAGGCCTCCACCAGCCGCCACACCAGCCCGAAATAGCTCCCAGACAGAGCCCCTCCAGGCCACAGCCGAACTATGAGGCCCTTCATGGCCTGTTCGGCCGCCTTGTGGAGCTCGACCAGTTGCTTCAGCTGGTCGTTCAGGGGCACGGGGTGTCCGGCCTTAGCATACTGAGACCAGAACACCTTCTCTGTCGAGCTTCCCTCCTCGGCTCGGTAGAATGCGGCAGCATCGGACACACTCCTGGGAAGATCTGCGAACGCTACTGGAGAGCTCCGGATTCGGGTAAGTAACAAGTAACTCACGTTTATGTGTTTGCTTTGCATAAAGAATGCCTTACCCGCGCTATCTTCTTCACCTCATCCAACTCTTGGAGGGTCTTCTGGGATTCGGCCTTGGCAGACTTGGCATTTTCAATAGCCACCGCGAGCTCGGACGCTCGCGTCTTTGAGTCAAGCTCCAAACTCCCATGTTTTTCCATGAGAGCCTGGAGCTCTTGCCATACCTTGCCAACCTCGGCCTCATACTTCTCCCGCTCGGTGCGCTGCGAGGCCGCCCTCTTCTCAGCCTCGACCAGCGCTTGCTTAAGGGTCGCCACCTCAGACGTGGCCCCTACAATAGCCACGATAATCCTGTCATTTTTTGCAATTGCACCTTTTTATACATATTTAAACAAGGTATTTCTTACCTTCATTGTCCTCGAGCTGCTTCTTGGCACGCCCGAGCTCTTGCCCGGACCGCTCGAGGTTCTACCTTAGCATGTCCACCTCCGTAGTCAGTGCGGCGGACGCAAGCAGAGAAGCCTGCGTACACATATTGACTCATTTTTGTTAGACTCCTGCGAATTTTATTTGATCCTCTATTCGGCTTTTCTTTCCGAACACCAAACAGAGCATCAGGGGCTACTGTCTATGTGGTAATATTATTTACTCATTCTTTACTTACCTCAAAGCCTGTCAAAAGGCTAGTACAAGCTTCAGTCAGTCCGCTCTTGGTGGACTGAACCCTCTAGACCACCACACTCATAATGGTGCGGTGCTCCTCGTCGATGGAGGCGCCTTGGAGCGCCTCCAATAGATTATCCGGCGCCTCCGGTTGGACGGGGGTCACCGTCACGGTGGGCTTGCTCCTCTTGGAAGGAGATCCCCCGCCGGACTCTGGAACCTTTGAAGGTTCCGGAGCGGTGTCCGGCCTAGAGCCGGACTTGGAGCCCTGGGGGGGGGGGGTTTCATCCGCTTTACTCCTGGAGTCCGGGAGGTCGCCTTGCGGCGCCTCCAGGACCACCTCCTCCCGGCTTGGAACCTGTTGGGACAACACTTCGGTGTCGTCCGTAGGGCGGGGGAGGAAGCCGTCGGAAGCGAGTTCACATCCGACGAGTCCAGTGAACCGCTCGACGACGCGTCTAGCCGGTCTTTGGGTGGGCTGCATAAACACATTCGACGTAAGGGAAAGCTGTGCAATAAATGAATACTATGAATTACTCTGGTATCCGGATACTTACGATTTTGCCAGGGGCTTGGCCCTGGGCTGCCACTCCTCTCCACCGTCGTCGGCGTCGGTGGAGTAGTCCGAAGGAAGGGTTTTCCCCTTCTTGGACCCTCCGGCCTCCTCAGAGAGGGCGGCCTTCCTTTTCTTCTCTCCTCCCGCTGGAGGGGGAGAGGTCTCTTCTTCTTCCTCCTCGTCTTCACAGGAGGAATGCGCCTCGGAACCGTCGGATGATGGATCCGACACCTCCTGGCGCCGGGCACTCTTTCGAGTCCCCGTGGCCTTTTTCGTGGCCTTCTTCTCCGGCACCACATAGGGTGCCGGAACCAGCAGCTTCGCCAAGTGAGCGTCCGCTGGGACTTCGGGCAAAGGAACTGGACAGTTGATCTGTCCGGACGTCACCTGCCAATCCTGTCAAAGGTAAGGGAGCTTAGATCCCGCATGGAGTCAAACTATGAAAAACTGATACCCTGTAAAAGGAAAAAACAGCTTACCGTGAGAGTGTGACGCTGCGCACTGAATCCGCGATCCTTGGTAGCGGATGCAGGACCCTCGGCGCCCTTGAAAAGCACCTTCCAGGCATCTTCGTATGTCGTGTCGAGGAGCCTGCTCAGAGTTTGGTGCCGCGCCGGGTCGAACTCCCACAGGTTGAAAGCCCGTTGTTGACACGGGAGGATCGAGCGGATGAGCATAACCTGGACTACGTTGACAAGTTTGAGCTTCTTATCCACCAGGGTTTGGATGCATGTTTGGAGTCCGGTCAGCTCTCCTTTCTTACCCCACGACAGGCCCGTCTCCTTCCAGGAGGTGAGCCGCGTAGGGGGTCCGGATCGAAACTCGGGGGGTGCGGCCCATTCGGCGTCGCGCGGCTCGGTGATGTAAAACCACCCCGATTGCCACCCATTCAGGGTCTCCACAAAGAAGCCCTCAAGCCATAGGACGTTGGCCATCTTGCCCACCATGGCGCCTCCACACTCCGCCTGGTTGCCGCGCACCACCTTCGGCTTGACATTGAAAGTCTTGAGCCATAGGCCGAAATGGGGGCGGATGCGGAGGAAAGCCTCGCACACGACAATAAACGCCGAGATGTTGAGGACAAAGTTCGGGGCCAGATCATGGAAATCTAGGCCGTAGTAGAACATGAGCCCCCGGACAAATTGGTGGAGAGGGAAGCCCAGTCTGCGGAGGAAATGGGGGAGGAACACCACCCTCTCATGGGGCCTAGGGGTGGGGATGAGCTGCCCCTTTTCGGGAAGCCGGTACGCTATGTCGTTAGACAGGTATCCGGCCTTCCTCAGCTTTTTGATGTGTCCCTCTGTGACGAAGGAGACCATCCACTTGCCTCCCGCTCCGGACATGGCTAGAGATGGTTGAGGTAGGGAGTGCGGACTTGGGCGCTGGAGCTCGAGTGCGCAAGAATGGATAGGCGAAGGAGGAAGAAGGCGTAGGTGAAAAGGTGGATCCTTATCCCCTTATATGGGTGGACGCAATTACATGTCCCCACCAGCCTGGTACAACTCTCTTATCTCCAGGCGCCGTAATCAATGGCGCGGTTGGGTTACCCACGCCCGTATTGATGAGAATCCTGGAATAAGGGGACATGATCTCTGCTTTAATAAGACGTGCCAAGGAAACCGCCTCGCATGATGCGCTGAGGTGGGATAATGAAACGACTCGGATAAAGGCTTGGCCGTGGTGTGTCACACTACGGAATACGTTAGCAGATTAGATTTGTGTAAATATTATTCTCTCTATGGCAATATGTGGAAACTTATTTTGTAGAGCCGGACACTATCTTTGTGTTCAAAATCTTCTATGAAGTACTTGGAGGAGGAACCCGCCTTGCAATGCCGAAGACAATCTGCGCGCCGGACTCGTCATCATTGAAGCCTGGTTCAGGGGCTACTGAGGGAGTCCTGGATTAGGGGGTGTTCAGATAGCCGGACTATACCTCCAGCCGGACTCCTGGGCTATGAAGATACAAGATTAAAGACTCCGTCCCGTGTCCGGAAGGGACTTTCCTTGGCGTGGAAGGCAAGCTTGGCGATACGAATATGAAGATCTCCTACCATTGTAACCGACTTTGTGTAACCCTAACCCTCTCCGGTGTCTATATAAACCGGAGGGTTTTAGTCCGTAGGACAACATACACATCAACTATCATACCATAGGCTAGCTTCTAGGGTTTAGCCTCTCCGATCTCGTGGTAGATCTACTCTTGTACTACCCATATCATCAATATTAATCAAGCATGACATAGGGTTTTACCTCCATCGAGAGGGCCCGAACCTGGGTAAAACTTCGTGTCCCTTGCCTCCTGTTACCATCCGGCCTAGACGCACAGTTTGGGACCCCCTACCCGAGATCCGCCGGTTTTGACACCGACACCCGGCATCATCATAGATGTGGTGGGCCCTACTTCTATGACAAAAAATCATGATAGAAAATGGGCTTTTCATCCTGGGTGGATCAGAGACGCAGCTGCATGACATTCTTTGGGCCGTCCATGACAGAGAAAACCGTGGTAGAAGCGAGGGCGAGGAAAATATCGAGGGAGTTCCCGGTTATGGTGGGTGGTCAGGGGCCGAGCGATGCGCATTTCTCTCGTATGTACGCGCATGTGTGAGAGGCGTTGCGCTCTAACTGAACCCGAGCGAGGCGTTGCATTCTAACTGAACCCGCGCGATTGCACTTCAGGGTACGCGTTACTGAACCCGAGCGATCGATCGATCCCTTGCTATTAACTGAACCCGAGTGATTCCTTCACTACTGCTGCTAACTGAAGCCGATCCATGCTGCCTCTTGATGAACAGTGAGCGTTGTTGGAGGGTTTGGATGAACAGTACCTAGCGGGGGATTGGATGAACAGGACCCCGTGGTAGTAGAGGCCGTTGCCACTGGATAACAGGACCCCGAGCGATCGAGCGGGTGGATGAACAGGACCCCATGGAGGGCTAGTTGAACAGTAGCCGGTGGATGGCTAGTTGAACAATAGCCGGTGGAGGGCTGGATGAACAGTAGCCCGTGGAGGGGTGGTTAAACAGGACCTGTGGAGAGGGCTGGTTGAACAGTAGCCGGTGGAGGAGAGCGCGGTGGAGGCTGGATGAACAGGAGCCCGTGGATGAATAGTCGCAGGTGGAAGCTGGAGGAGGTCGACGGTGGAGATGAACATTATCCCGTGGAGTCCTGTTTTGCGGTACGCCAAATCCCTCCCGATGAACAGGACCCTCGTTTTGACCATAGCGCTCCAACACAAGTCCGTTTCCTCCATTTTGCGGTAAACCACACCCCTCCCGATCAACAGGACCCCGTTTCGACCATAGGAGGTCTGTTTCCTCTGTTTTGTGGTATGCCAGACCCCTCCCGATGAACAGGATCTCGTTTCCACTATGGCCGGTCAAACACAAGGCTGTTTCCTTTGTTATGTGGTACGCCAGGCCTTGTTTCCATCAGCTGCTCCGTCCAAGCCGGTTTGCTCCCGATGAACAACACGCGTTCCGTTGGCTCCCGATGAACATGACGCATTCCGTTGCCTCCCCATGAACATGATGACGACGCAGTTTCTCCGTTCTGACCCAGCCACAGCCATGTACACGAGCCCTGGTCGGACGTATGCGAGAGTAGGCGTTCGAGACCCTGCCCGTATGTACGTACGTGGCCGTATTTTCTTTCTTGCACCCTGGCCGTTGTACGTACGTGTACATGCTACGTGCGCGCCTCTACTACGACACGTGCGCACCTCTACATCGACCAGTGTGTACGTACACGTTCGTGACTAGAATGACAATGATACGTACGTTCGACCGGGTGGGTCCCGACTGTCAGGCACTTCCTTGCATGTGAAGATGTAGCTGGTGGGTCCCAGCAGTCAGGGGGGCGAATCCTTTTTTGCCCGTAATATGGACACACTTCCTTGCGTGCGAAGATGTAGCTGGTGGGTCACAATAGTCAGGGGGAGAAAACATTATTTTTCAGGGTAAAAAGGATGCAGTTGCATGCATGCGTCCATGGGCGTGGTGCGTCCCCACTGTCAGCCTCTCATGTACAGTCATCTTCCGATGACTCTCATTTGTTGACCATGTTGACCACACCGTGCCGAGCGCACCAAGGCCGGTGGACGATGGCGAGGCCCCAGACTGGAATGACCCGAAGATGGGGAAGACTCGGCAGTGGAGTCACAGATGGAGAGGAGTGGGAAACTTGACTGGTTCGGGTGCACGGCAGCACTGCCGCCCATGGGAGACATGAGCAAGAATAGAGGTTGAAGAAGGAGCACGGCTGTTGGATTAACATCCAATGGTCCAGCTGCTAGAATCATTTGTTGATTAAGTTGACAAAGCCCTGCGTACACGTCCACTTAGTAGGCCCACAAGTCAACCACCAAATCTGATGGGTCCCAACTATCAACGGGAGGAATAGTTTTTTTTTGCATAACAAGGAGGCACTTCCTTCCGTGTGAAGATACAATCGGTGGGTCCCAGCTGTCAGGGGGAGGAAACATTTTTTCAGCTTAATAAGGAGGAACTTTCCTTGCGTGCAACCATGGACCTCGTGGGTCCCATCCGTCAGGCTCTCCATGTACAGTCCTCTTCCGATGACTCTCGTTTGTTGACCACGCCGCGCCGAGCGCAGCGAGGCGGTGGACGAAGGCAAGGCCCCAGATGGGAATGACCCGGAGATGGTAAGACGCGGTAGTGGAGTCGCAGATTGAGAGGAGTACAAGGGTTATAAGTGGTTCTGGTCCGGCGTGGGGCTGCAGTCGGTGGAGAATAACAGGAGGTGTGGAGGTGTGGAGGGATAGCCTAGCCGGCGGTGGGGTAGCACTTTGCAACGATGCATGCTAAGCAGAGCCACTAGCCGCTGGAGGCCGGACCAGGTGGTCCCGGCAACGCTGGAGGAAGAATATGAGAGATTGAAGGTGCATGCCGGCCGTTGGGTATAAATCAAATGGATGTGGATGTTATAATCATTTGTTGATCAAGTTGACAATGCCCTAGATAGGCTTCGACCTATTGGCCCACATGTCCGCTTGCGAAAATGTGGCATATATTTAACCCATGTTTTCTAGAATGTACAGTCCATTTGCTAGGCTGGGTGAACAAATAATTTAGCGTCAATGCGGCCCATTTAATATTTTCTAAGAAATCCGAGCCCATTTGCACTTTCTTGAAATACACAAATTAGCTGGGCTCGTTCTATATACAATATAATGTTAGGTTAGAAGGAGCAATTAATATCAAAAATTAAAGCATGGCCACACATTATATATATATATATAATTAACAAATTAGCGAGTTATTGCTCAAAATAAAAATGAGCGTGTTATTATTACATTGGTCCTTAAAATCTTCGCAAGCTTTTGTAGGCAATCACCAGGATTTTCCTACCTGTGAGTCAAAAACAACCAGGATTTTCCTTGCCAACTTCTGTTAAACATTTACTTTTATAAGTCAATAACACGTGGGATGTTTTTATAATGTATATATAAGTCTATATAAAATATATGATAATATATTTATATAAATATATATAATGTGGTTAGAAGGGAAAACATAAATTGGACACATCATTAGTATTCTTATATATAAATAAATAGAACAGAGATCTGCGCTTTATTAAGAAAATACATTGGGCTCCGATCTTTAAGAAAAAGTAAAACCTATGCTGGGAGGCCCATAGGCCAGTATGGACCTCAAAAAATAAGTTGAAACCATTATCTCCATATGTCATGGGCTACGCATACCAAGGCCTAGCTGATACTTGTTCGCCCTCTCGAAAAAAATGATACTAGCTAGATCCCCAAGCAAACTGGATTAAAGAGGGGGCCGGCGGCGCGCCTGAAGAAGCACAAACGGACGTGGTTTTTTTCTTCAGTGGATGGCTCTCGATGGCGTTTTTACTTGCCTCTGCACCATACAACTTGTATTTTTAGCCTCCCAGTCTATGGTGGACCAACAACCCATTTTCTGGGCGGGCCAACCTATAGAAACCAGCACTCGATTTTTCATCAAGCCCCAAAAACAACGCAGTAATATGCTTTTTTTGAGGCCAAAAACATTACGGTAGGGGTTTAGTGGGGGAGGGGGAAGACAGAGCAAAAATATTAAAGAGAGCTGATGCACCGTTGCTACCCTAACAAAGCAGGTGAAATTCTTCTCAGGAAGAAGGTGTGCCATTGACACCCACACGTCACAAATCCCACATTAGACATACTAACAAGTTCATACACAAGTACAATAGAACAGGTAAACATTTGTATCAAACTCAGGTTCACAGGACACGTTCATATTCATAGCCAACATTCACAATCAACAACTCAAAAGATTCATATATACACAAGTTCAGCATGACTATGCATCCAAATGATTGATAGATCACATGGCAATATTCATAGATAATTCATAAAAAGATTCAGATATACACATGTTCGGTATGTTTATGCAACCAAATGATTGAGATCACAACCAATATCATCCATGGACGAACTTTAATTACCTAGGGTGCAGACTGGTAAATGTTCAGTCGGAGGTACTTCTTGCTAAAATTAATGCTTGTACGAGCAAACTTTCGAGTACATAAGAGGCAGCACAAACAATCTGAACTTTTCTTGTAGATTTATCCTCAAATAGTGGCCTCATGCCGAGGGAGGTTTGAGCAACTTGGCCACTACTTTCATCCAACTACTTTACTGGCTCATCTTAGTGCTGTAGCTCACCAAAATTCTACATTGCAGACAAGAAAGGAGGCGGTTGAGAAAATGAACCACCCAAATTTTTTGTGCAGTTCAACTGAAATGGAGCATCCCTAGCGTGCAGACTAATTAAGTGCCAGATGAATATACGCGTCAACCAACTTGTATGGGATCTTTAGACTTCATGCCATACAGTTCGCTACCATATGTGTCGATAACCAAAAGGCACAAGTTGGGACCAAAGACTGGACTGCATTTTTCTGGGCTATGCGCCAAGCAATATTTTTGGCGTTCACTCTCCTAATACTTGGAGTTTGACAATTGGTTGACACCGGTTGATACTCGAATGAATATAGGCACTTCTTCTTGTCAACATCGATGCTTGTTTGAGTGAACTTTGGAGTACATAGCAGCAGCATAAGTACCTGTCCATCTGATCTTTTTGTGTAGTTCTATTAAAATCACCCAATGTAATGATTTGCCTGTGAGTTCAGGCTCGAAGTTACTCCTTTATGAAATCGGCAAACAGTAGCACAATACCAAATTACCAATACATATGAAAAGCAAAATAATCAGGATAAAGACCAGTACCAACCTGTGTGAGGTAGCATATCAATTACTATTTCCTTTGACTGGAAGCCGAGATAAGCCAAGCGACTGACAACAAAGGAAGGAAGCAAGCCCAGATTAGCGACTGATAGGAAAGGAAGGAAGCTGTCGAGGCAATGAAGCACCCAAAGTTTTTTTGCAGTTCCACCAAAATCGAGCATCCCTGTTGGCACATATATTGAGAGAGTGAGATTACTGTAATAGTGCCACTAGTTGATAAAACATACACTAACAAATAGAAGCACCCTCATTATCTTGATGGGTAAAGTTAGCAACATAGTAGTCTTGCTTAAAGAGAGGTATTAGTTTATTTAATCAATGGCAATTATCTCAACACTCAAAGCATTGCCATGTACCATAGGTTGCAAAATTTTAACGTGCAAAGATAAAGGAGTTTCTCGTGACATTAGCACGATACAAATAGAGATGACAGCAAACTAATATGGATGAAGGCCTTAGGCCGGTACCAACCAAAGCAAAAAAGCTTATTCATGTAGTCCCAGAAGAGATGATAAAGCACTCACTGGAATCACTCAATATTATATATTTTTGTGCACTTCAAATGTATGGTTGAAATCACTCTTGTTTACCAGTGCTAAGATTATATCGAAAGATTATCAAGAACTTCCAGCAGAGTTAAAGCACTGGCTGGGATACAGTTCATTGTATTGTCTTGTGTAGTTCCACTAAAATGTATGATTGGCACAACATGATCCCTGTTTGCACAAGTAGGAACAAGGTGAAACCTTCATTAGCTTAGTAAGAAAGGATAGAAAGACATTAGCATATTACTCTAACAGTAGCATCAAATTCATCATGGACAATACACAGAAGTTGAAGGGCTCCTTGGAGAATCGTCTCACATGTAAGGTAGACATTGCCGGAGCCCTTGAGTGGCCTCGACTGAGGCCTCGGCTTCAGCAATATCACCTTGGCACTGTTTACTCTTCTTCTTCTTACTCTTCATGCTCTGTTTCTCTTTCTCCTCACCAGTTGGTCAAACCAAGTACATGATTGGCCTACTATTTCAGAATTGATTTTGTAAGTGAGGGAGTAAAAGTGTACTATAGTAAACAATAGCATTGTTTTCTCATGGCAATCGCAAAATAGAGATGGACACATGCATTAAATATCATTCTTACCTAAAGGACGATTATGGTGCCAACATGGATGATGAGGATTGGAACACAGATCTCCCTTTGTGCAGTTCCATCGAAATGAACCAACTGTTCCATTCTGACATTCCAGTTAAACAGCACAAAAGTCACTTCTTTTAAGAAGTGTTTTGTGAAGTGCACCAAAAGGTCACAACAGCAACCAGGTGAAATGGATATCCCTGTTTGCACAAATAGCTACAGAGGAAACAATCAGAGTCTCAAACAATTACAGGCAAAAACATTTGGCTAAACTTGTCATGGCTTATAAAAGTGGCATGACTTCATTTTACCAGGGGCATTAGATTAAGAACAACTAAATATTTGATATAAGGGCATGGGACAGTGGGTGCACCAGCAGTCCAGCACCATGTACCTAAACTGGGGCATAAAGTGGTGATTCAGAGTTTGTTGCCTCGAGAAACAAACATCCAAGAAACATATCTGGGTTGGTCCCATTTTTGTTCACTCTAGCCACCTACTCCTATGTTTTTTTGGAAATGAAGGCGTGCCCCAGGCCTGCACGTATGTATGAGCGCTTGTGTCTGTTTGATGTTCAAAAAAATGATGCATGCAACCATCTTATGTGTGGATAGCAAATCTAGTCCTGGTCATACACCATTGTGTACAACGTTTCCCCTATATTTCCCTTTTCGACCAAGAGACCGGTTGGATGACCAGTTTGTGCTACTTTCACCCCCTATCCTTCTTGTTTGTACCAAGTCCGATGTACATACTAAATCCCCCCACACTTTATTTCTTGTTTGAACCAAGTACAAGATTCGACTCCATGAAGTAGCTTTACCTCTAACAATAGAAGAAAAAAAATGTGTTGTTGGACCATCTGATCGAGAGGGGCTGAGAGGTAGAAAATGATGCACATGCAGCGACGTAGCGAGCTGGGGAAGTAGAGCTAGGGCGGTTTCGAAGGAAGATATACCTGAAAGTCATCGGGATGTGGATAGGTGGGCGGTGGGAGGCCGGATCCGCCCACACTAGGGCAATGATGAAGGGTTCGAAGGACCTCCCGCGCCAGCGCTCCGCCAGAGATAACGGTGCGGCCGACAGTGGGTCTCCTCCCTCGCTGTCGACGACGGTCTAAACGCTGCCCCTCCCCCCTTCACTGGCGGAGGGGGATACATTTGGATCTGTAACCAGCGGTGAGGATAGTAAGACAGTGTTTTTTGAAGGGAGAAACACAATGTTTTTTGAAGGGAGAAATACAGTGTTACCACCGCTATCTCGTTTAGATCTGGAGAGGTTGAGAGTGTGTGAATAAAGAAACCCTAGCAAGCAAGCGCGGAGGCTCTGGCCTATATATACGTAGTGGGGTAGTTTTCCTTTTTCACTCCATCAAAACAATCGTTTAAAATTGTGTACGTGCCAGGTCGCCATTTTTTCTGAGTTATTGATTGTTTTTTGAGATACCTACCCGCTTATTCCAAGTGGTGTTATGGTGTGCCAGGTCGCACTTTGTATCGTTCAAGTCTGGTACAAGACCCTCCATTAAATGAACAACCACCCCCTCGTAAAATTTGTGAACAAGCCCATGACTAAAATTATCGAAAACGTGTGCTTCCCCAACATGCATTATTATTTATATTTTCTATGTGGGAGTTTCCTCAAAACAAAATGTGAGAGTACAATATGTATTGGGCCCCTTTGTAATTGGTGCTAAATTTTGACCAAAGATTTACTGACAAAATGTTAGTGCATGTTAACAAAAAATATATCGTTTGATTCGTATTTGAACATAGTTTTTAATTATGTAATTTTTTGTGACATGCATGAACATTTGGTTAGTTAAATTTATAGTCAAAATTTTGCAAGGTGCATTAAATCAACACATGCAAGTATCAGAGTCATGGCATGCATGCATGCGTTGTAATTAATGCATCGGTAAACGTAAATTATTGAAATATATCGAGTGAAGTGCTTTGATGTGGCACGTCAACTTGTACAAGACCAAGAAGTTTGATTACTACAACGCCCTCTCCCTCGTGGACTGAGCTCCGGTGGCTGCACCAGCCTTTGACTGCATGATAGGTGGGCCACCCGCCTGTTGGGCCCACCTGTCATGCACGCATAGGCAGGAGTAGTAAGTCAACGAAGCTGCGTCCCTCCCTCGCCCATGAGCATGGTGGCTGGCAGGACTAGGAGAAGCTTTCATTTGCTATACGCTCTCCCTCCTGCACGCGGTGGATATGCAGGAGTTAAATCGGTGTCAGATGGCCAGAAGCATGCAACAGTACTCCATCATTGTTCGACTTCCCGAAGAGGCGAAGACCCAAGAGCAGCCCGGACGCTCGTGTGGTAGTTTCATGTGTAGAGTAGTGTAGGATAGCGTGTAACATGCCTATAATCTTAAAATCGTTGGGGTCGGCTCCATGCTTTTTTGATTAAATAATCTTCTGGCCCTACCTGTCATCTTGGTGATTGTAGTTTGCACGCTCATCTAGTCAAGACAGGAATATATATTTTAATTTGTGGTGGGGTAAATGTTAGAGGTTGCAGCAAATGGAGTATTGTACACTGCGGGTCTTTCAGCCAAGTTTAGAGGCAACCATGTGGGGCCAATGCTATGATATGTCATGTCAACTCGTACAACAAGGAGACGCTTGATTTTACTACTACACGCCTTCTCCCTCGCCCATGCGTGCGGTGGCTCGCAGATGAGGACATGCTTTTGCTTAGGCTGGTCGTAATGGAATACCAGTATCATGCATATGATACTAGTGTATGATACTACACATCCGTAGTGCATAGTATCATATGTTAGTATCATCGATGACTTCATTTATTAGCATGCATGACACATAGTAGCACAACATTTAATATGATACGGTATCATGATATGATACTCAACCCTCTCTTTCTTCATTTACTTCTATGCCACCTCATCAAATTTTCCTAGCTGGCATGCATGATACCCCCCCCCCCCGTTCCTAAATATTTGTCTTTTTAGATATTTCAAATGGACCACCACATACGGATGTATATATACATATTTTAGAGTGTAGATTCACTCATTTTGCTCCCTATGTAGTCACTTGTTGAAATCTCTAGAAAGACAAATATTTAGGAATAGAGGGAGTACTACTTATGATACTCCCATTACAACTAGCCTTATAGAGTACTACAACAAGCTATCCCTCCCACACGCGGTGGACGGACATGCAGCAGTGGATTCGATATTGTAGAAGTAGTAGTAACATCATTGTTCATCTTCACGAAGAGGCGAAGAGCCAAGCGCAACCCGAATGTGGTAGTTGCGAACACTCGCCACAGTGTGTTTGGTTGCATTCTAATCTCAGCATAGTTGTTCCCTCTTTGTACATGCTCATTCCAGCACCCCTCTTCATGCATGCTCTTCCCATGCATGCTCCTAGTGTATTTGTGTTAAGCTAGTGTGTACTCATGCACCCTTCATACACCCTACCAAACACCCAAAAGTGGGTCGAGAAGGGCTTGGAGCACGCATATAGCCAGGCTCTTGCATCAGACAAAATTGCTATTTGAGCCCACTATTGTAGTACTACTTGCTAGTATAGCCCTGTAAACCGGAAAGGAGTATTTGTCTTTCTAGAGATTTCAACAAGTGACTACACTACACCCTAAATGAGTAGTACTAGAGCAAAATGAGTGAATCTACACCGTAAATAAATGTGTAGTTCTCTCGTTTTTCTCTTTGCCTTGGTCGCGGTGCACAATATTGAGTACTCCTATATGACTAGCCGCTCTATCTACATGCGGGACATCAAAGCATCCGGTCCCGTGTGCCATCCACCAAATCACAGCGAGGTGCTATAGTTGAGACTCACCGGTCACCCCGGTGTGGCCTCGATGTTGGACTGGACGAAGCAACCATCATTTCACTGGAACGCTCGTTGATGCCCTTTCTCCACTTTCTTGAAGAAAACCTCACTCCAGGCTACTCACTTCTGCCATTTTTATTCTGTACCGATGAAGGAAATGTGGGCGAACAAGTGATGCTACTATATTTTCATTCCAAGAATCTTCTTTTCGCGAAGCACCGACCGATTCTCACAGCCTATTCTTTTCCCGTTTTCATTGTGAATGTGGTTTCCTTTCGATTGTTTTTTGTTTGTCAGTTCATTGATGGATCCTGGAGCACTAGGCAAAGAGGTGCCGGCGGACAACCCACTAGAGACAACGATCTCCAGGAAGCAAGCACCGACCAACGAGTTGACCATGTTGGCGGGCCAACCCATGGAGACAAAGAACTCCAAGAAACAAGCACTAGCCAAAGAGTTGACGACGTTGGCATACGAACTCCTCAAAGGAAGTTGGAAGAACAGCAAGGGCCCCACCGTGCCTACCCCAGAAACTCTAATGGCCACCTATGCATGGCTCAAGGCCGAGTTTGAGGATATAGTCGCCGTTGAGAAGTAGTATTCCCCTGGCAAGGTGATGGCCCCCATCGAGGACGAGGAGATTGTCGGTGTCAAATCCGGCGGATCTCGGGTAGGGGGTCCCGAACTGTGCGTCTAGGATCGATGGTAACAGGAGGCAGGGGACACAATGTTCACCCAGGTTTAGGCCCTTTCTACGGAGGTAATACCCTACTTCCTGCTTGATTGATCTTGATGAATATGAGTATTACAAGAGTTGATCTACCACGAGATCGTAATGGCTAAACCCTAAAAGTCTGGCCTGACTATGATTATGAGGAATATATCTACGGACCTAGCCCTCCGGTTTATATAGACACATGAGGGATCTAGGGTTACACAAGGTTGGTTATAGAGAGAGGAATCTTCATATTTGGTTGCCAAGCTTGCCTTCCACGCCAAGGAGAGTCCCATCCAGACATGGACAGAGTCTTCGGTCTTTGTATCTTCACGTACCATCAGTCCAGACCATATCAAATAGGTTGGACGCCCGAGGACTCCTTAGTCCAGGACTCCCTCAGTAGCCCCTGAACCAGGCTTCAATGACAAGGTGTCCGACGCACAGATTGTCTTCGACATTGCAAGGCGGGTTCCCCTTTTCGAATACTCCAAGAGAATCTTCGGATGAAATGAACGTGTCGAGATCTGCAACGCAAGTACCACACACACAGCTGTAGAGAATATAATATTTCATGAGTCCCATCTACTGACAAGTTTTCGTAAGATGACATCATGTCTGTCCAGTCATTATATCGAACCGTTTTTGTTTGCCATTCCGCGTTTCGAGATGCGGTTTCCATTCGCACGTCTTGTCAAAGCAGAGATCGTGTCCCCTTATTGCGGGATCCTCATCAATACGGGCGTGGGTAATCCAACCGTGCCGTTTACACAACCTTGGGAATAGGAGAGTTTTAGGGCGAGTGGGGAGGCATTCGATATTCACCGCCTTTATAAGGGGATAAAGATCCCCCTTCTTCTCCCACGCCTTCTCTCTTCCTCTGCCCTTCCATTCTTGAGGTCTAGCACCCAAGTTCTTATATTTCCCCACTCGAGCAAGCACTCAACCATGTCCGGATCCGTAGGTCAAGGCAAGTGGATGGCCTCCTCCGTCAATGAGAAGGACATTGCCGAGCTTCGGGCGGCCGGGTATCTGGCGAAGGAAATCACCCACCGTCTCCCAGCCAAGGGGCAAGTCGTCCCCAGACCGAAGCCCAACGAGAGGGTGGTATTCATCCCTCATTACATCCATGGGCTAGGATTTCCACTCCACACTTTTGTCCGCGGACTGATGTTCTATTACGGGCTAGACTTCCATGATCTAGCCCCGAACTCTTTCCTCAACATCTCAGCATTCATCGTCGTGTGTGAGGCCTTCCTCCGCATTCAATGCCACTTCGGGTTGTGGCTCAAGGTCTTCAACGTGAAGCCGAAGGTGGTGGATGGCCAGCACGTGGAGTGCGGAAGCGCCGTGGTGAGCAAGCTAACCAATGTCTCTTGGCCAAAAGGCACTTTCGTGGAGACTGTCAAGGAATGGCAGAAACTATGGTTCTACATCACAGAACCCCGTGGTGCCACCTGGGCCGTAGCTGCCAAATTCAACTCTGGTGCTCCAATGCGGCTCACCTCCTGGATTGAGAAGAGTCCGAATTGGTGTTCGTCAGACAAGCTAATAGCGCTGCAAACGCGCATTCAAAGCATGGTGGATAAGAATATTAAGCTCGTCGACGTAATCCATGTGATGCTGGTTTGCCGGATCCTCCCCTACCAAAGCCGAAGCCGCCCTTTATGGGAGTTCAATCCGAAGAAAAACCAAACTCTGGAAAGGCTCTTCGGAACCACTCACAAAGACGCCTGGAAGTTGCTCTTCAAAGGCAACGAGACACTGCCAGCCATAGATTCGGACCGCGGGCACGACATTACCCACCCCGCCAACGAGGTAAGCCTTTAACACATCCTCTACTTGCTTGTTTCAAGGAGGATATCTGAACTTTTATTATCATTGCTTCTTCAGGAATGGATGGAGAAGGCGAAGCGGATTAGGCGTCCGGCTCCGCTACCCAAGGAACCAATCTGTAACACCCTCGATGCGATTATAGCTCCCACGTGTCGAGGCACGACTTAGAGACATAATCGCATTGAAGGCATATGTCGCAAGTTGGGCAATCTTCACAACATCCCATGTAATAATAATAAAAGGGGAGATAACATAGTTGGCTTACACTCGCCACGTCAATCAAGTGCATAAATAACATTACATCATCCAAACACTCATGGCCCGACTACGGCGCCAAAATAAAAGAGAACCCAACATGCGACAATGGTCCCGTTCACCCCCAACTGGGCACCACTACTGATCATCGGGAAAGGAAACATAGTATCGTTGAGAGTCTTCGTCGAACTCCCACTTGAGCTCACACGCGTCTCCTGGAGCGGAATCATCAGGCCCGGCATCTGGTGTAATAGTAATCTGTGAGCCACAGGGACTCAGCAATCTCGCACCCTCGCGATCAAGACTATTTAAGCTTATAGGTGTGGCAAGGTAAAATATGAGTGGAGCTACAGCAAGCGACAAGAAAGTATGGTGGCTAACTTATTCGCAAAGGAGAGCGAGAAGAGGAGGCAAAGCACGAGCGAGAAACTAGAGAATAACCTGCGCAAACATTACTCCAACACCGTGTCCACTTCCCGGACTCCGCCGAGAAGAGGACATCACGGTAACACACGCAGTTGATTCATTTTAATTAAGTTAAGGTTCAAGTTATCTACAACCGGACATTAACAAATTCCCATCTGCCCATAACCGCGGGCACGGCTTTCGAAAGTTCAATCCCTGTAGGGGAGTCCCAACTTAGCCCATGACAAGCTCTCACGGTCAACAAAGGAATAAACCTCCTCCCAAGACGTCCCGACCAGACTCGGTATCTCGGTAACTTAAGACACTTCGACAGGTTAAAACAAGACCAGCAACACCGCCCGAATGTGCCGACAAATCCCGATAGGAGCTGCACATATCTCTTTCTCAGGGCACACTCAGATTGTCTTAGGTACGGGTAGGCCAGCCCAGAGTTGCCCCTGGTGGCCACCGACAGCTGACAGGTGGACCAACACTCAGAGGAGCACTGGCCCGGGGGGGGGGGGGTTAAAAATAAGATGACCCTTGAGTCTGCAGAACCCAAGGGAAAGAAAAGGCTAGGTGGCGAATGGTAAAACCAATGTTGGGCATTGCTGGAAAAAGCTTTAATCAAGGCAAAATATCAAGGGGTTCCCATTATAACCCAACCGCGTAAGGAACGCAAAATCCGGGAACATAACACCGATATGATGGAAACTAGGGCGGCAAGAGTGGAACAAAACACTAGGCGAGAGGCCGAGCCTTCCACCCTTTACCAAGTATATAGATGCATTAAGATAACATGGCAATATAATGATATCCCAACAAGTAAATAAATGTTCCAACAAGGAACGGCCTCCAATCTTCACCTGCAACTAGCAACGCTATAAGAGGGGCTGAGCAAAGCGGTAACATAGCCAATCAACGGTCTGCTAGGACAATGGTGGGTTAGAGGTTTGACATGGCAATTTAGGAGGCTTTCAAGCAAGTGGTAGGCATCATAGCAATGGCATAGCAAAAGAGCGAGCAAACTAGCATAGCAAAGATAGTATGATCATCTTGCCTGCATAGTTGTCAGAGTTGACTGGATCCTCAAGAGCAAACTCAACGGGCTCCTCGTTAGCAAACTCGTCTCCCGGCTCTACCCAAACAAGACAAACAAGCAACAAGGATACAATCAACCACGTGCAAGACCAAGAAATATGATGAAATGATGATATGCTATGCGGGATGCGATGCGGGATGCAAAATGCAAGATATGACAGGAGATGCATGAACCTGGCCTCAACTTGGAATTCCAAGGGTTCCACTGGAAAGATGAGATGAAATCTCTTGAAAACGATATAAAGAACGCCGATCAGAGTTACGGTTTGGAAATGGCAAGCGTTTCAAAAATGACACCGGTCTATGATTTACAGCAAGTAGGCATCTAAATGCAATGAGATGAACATGCTACAGCACCCAAACATGACAAAAAAATACATGGCAGGGATGCACACAAGATTCTTAACAAAAGTCTAGCACTGAGCTACGGCCAATTCATCCATTAGGAGGTTCAAACAAGCATGGCAAAAACGCAAATGGTAAAACAGATCTCAGACTTAGTGAAATTAACACTTGTCTGGAATTTCAGATCATATAGCCCTCTTCGGAGCAACAAAATAACATGCTACAGGACCTGAACATGACAAAAAAAGACATGGCATGGGGCTACTCAACAAGCTTAACAAAAGTCCCTTAGTGACCTTGAGCCAAAAGGGATCACAAAATATACTAACAAGCACACGAACATAGCAAAAACATAATCAGTTTTCATACTTAGTGAAAACTGGGACATGCTGAAACATAACTCACGAAGGCATGTTTACGAGCTCGATGCACTCACCACGATGCAATTCATGGCAAGACAAGCATACATCCCTAAGGAAGGCACAAAATACAAGCTAGACATGGCAAGAACAATGGCATAGCATGCACGGATCAACTACAATAACATCGGCAAAATCGCAAACAAGTTGACGATCTGCCCAGATTCACAATGAAGCAAAAGTAGAGCTCGATTGACTCAAGCTAGGGTGGTCCATAATTGCAAACAAAGACATCGATGGATAGAGAACTACAAGATTAACAAAACTCCCTTACTGATCATCCTCAAAAGAGGAACGGATCGCTAGGAAACAACATGAACATATGGCATCATGAACTAAACAATCTCAGGACTTCGTGAAATTACTAAGTCCTTGAAAACAGAATTAGCAAGTGCACCACTTTGCAAGCTTGCATAAGTCACCACACACATCCTAAAAATACATGGGTTGCACCTCTGGAAAGATGACAAAACCCTTAACAAAACATATGAAGAACTCACGGGCATAACATGCACACATTAATCATGGCAAAAATGACAAAAGTGCTAAACGGAGTAACAGATCTGACAATTAACTCAAGTAGCCCTCTTCTAACAGCATTTCGGGCATCAAGATGAGCTCAAATGAAAATGATGCAATGGAATGAAATGATGTACTCTCTGAGATGAACATTTTGATATGCTACATACATGAATCGGAGCTACGGATGCAAAGTTACGGAGCCGCAAACATGGGCATATGAACTAAAAATTCTGGGACTTAGTGAAAAAAACTACCTAGGGTTAGTATTTCAGATCTGAGATCCGGGCTCGAAATCCGAAGTTCGCCGGGGATCCCACCGGAGCTCGTCGCCGGAGTGGGTTCGTCGGCCGGGGAAGAGGGGAGGCGAGGCCGGGGCGGCTCCGGCCCGGCGCGGTGGCGGCGGCGCGGCGTGGAGGCGGCGGCGGTGCGTGGAGGCGGCGGCGGTGGTGCGCGGAGGCGGCGGCTGGCGAGGCAAAGGTGCGGCAGCGGAGCGGCGGAGGCGGTGGCGCGCACCGGCCGAGCGGGCCGAGCGGCGCCTCGGGCGCGAGGAGGCGTCGGGCGAGGGAGCGGGCTCCGGGGGCCCGAAGCGGGCTCCGGCGGGCCGCGCGGCGCGGGGGCGAGGGGCTGCCACTTGGTAGCGCGCTAGTGGGCGCGGGCGGCGGCGGACGCTGTCTGGCCCACTCCGGACACGTCCGGCGGTGGCGGATCTGGGATTTTTAGGGTTAGGGGGGAGAGGATCCGCGAATTTGGAATGGGGGGTGTATATATAGGCATAGAGGGAGCTAGGAGAGTCCAAATGAGGTGCGGTTTTCGGCCACGCGATCGTGATCGAATGCTCTAGGACATGGAGCAGAGTTTGGTGGGTTTTGGGCCAAATTGGAGGGGTGTTGGGCTGCAACACACACGAGGCCTTTTCGGTCCCTCGGTTAACCGTTGGAGTATCAAACGAAGTCCAAATGGTACGAAACTGGACAGGCGGTCTACCGGTAGTAAACCAAGGCCGCTTGGCAAGTCTCGGTCCAATCCGGAAATGTTTAATCCCCGCACACGAAAGAAATCTAGAAATGACCACCGGAGGAGAACGAAGCGCCGGAATGCAAAACGGACAACGGGGAAAACGCTCGAATGCATGAGACGAACACGTATGCAAATGCAATGCACATGATGACATGATATGAGATGCATGAAAACGACAACAACACACGGAGAGAAAGACCCGAACCCAAGAAAATAAAATAACTAAACGCCGGAAACAGCAAGAGTTGGAGTACAAATATGGAAAGTTACATCCAGGGTGTTACACAATCATCCCGCGTCTGGCGAAGATGCTGGTGCCGGCACCCTATACGACACCGGAGAAGAAGGCCAAGGGGAAGGCCAAGGGGGTCCGGAGTGGCCCCCACCGCAAGGGCGCTTCAGACGTGACGTCCGAAAACAAGACCCGCTCCTCCGCCGCCAAAGACGACGATGATGATGAGGAGGAGGAGAGCGACTCTCCCCCTGATGGGGGGGGGGAGGAAGAAGAGGGCAGCCTCCACAAATCTGGAGGCGGAGGTGCCCAAGAGGGGGAATGGCCCCATTGTGGATAACTCCGCGTGGGACGCCGACAACAGCCCAGAGCGAAGCCCCCGGACCAAGCCCCCAGCTGCATCGTGAGTACTAAGAACCCGCACTCGTCTATTTATCCGGCCTCTCCACTCTATGGTATTAATATGGTTAATCGTGTTATTGCAGTCCAGCCCATGAAAGCTCCCAGCGATCCTCATCAAGAGGATCGTTGGGTTCAAAGGCAATGGACAGCGAGACGCCGCTAGCCGCTCACTATCCCAAGGCCAAGGGAGATGATGAGGTGCTGTCCCCAAGGACCTTCCCAGGCTAGGGAGAGGATCAGGAGGCCGTCATGGAGGTGCCAGGAGGCAAGGCCTCGGCTTCCGGACACATGGGGGAGCAGATCCCCATGGCGCTGAGGGCGGGGGCCTCGATTAGTTCGGCCCCTAGCCGGATATGATTCCGGAGACCCACGCGGCTCCAGAATACGGCGAAAAAAGGGGGTGTGCCTATTCCACCGGTGACCTCTGTCCAACCAGAGGCACCGGATAATCTACTAGAAGCATTACGAGGCGCTTCCATTGTGGAAGAACACCGTATCCTTATGGGTACCGTGATTGAGAAGGTTCAGTCCGTCAAGAGCGGACTGACCGAAGCCTGCAGCGGCCTGCTGACAGGTTTTGAGGTAAGCAACATAACAGGGAAAATCCCAATGTAGACAGTAGCCCCTGAGACACTGACCGGTGTTTGGAAACAAAAACCAGACAGAGGATCAATGAAATTTCGCAGGAAACTAACTAAAATGTGTCTGATGTGAATACGCAGGCTTCATTGCTGGCCGCGACCTGGCACACTACCGAAGTCTCTGGCCAGACGCAGAGACTAGAGCGGGCCGAGGAGGAGCTCGGCCAAGCGAGGAAGCAGCTGGAAGACCAGCAAGGTATGTAATGACGCGCTATACATTCGGAAAGAATAAATGATGTATATTGACTGTAGTGTCATGATATGTGTAGGGGCGACGACCGAGGTCGAGGCCCTTAAAAAGGCCCTGCACGAAGCCGAAGGGAAAGCTGTCAAGGAGCAGGCCGCTCGCAAGAAGCTTAAGGCCCGGCTGAACAAGGTCCATCAAGAGCTCCAGGACGCTGTGAAGAAGTATGAGACCCTGGAGGGAAATGTTTCGGCTCGAGAGACCGAACTCGCGAAGGTTCGTCAAAGCGCAGAAGCGGCCCGGGTTAAAGCCCAGGGTGCCCTCCAGGAGATCCAGGAAGCCAAGAAGATCACGGCGGGTAAGGTGTTTAGTATGCAAAGCAAGTATGTGAAGAAGAAGTATTTCTTACTAACCCGGATTCGGAGTTCTCTAGGGGCGTTTGCAGATCTGCCGCCCAGTGTGTCCGACACCGCGGAGTTCTTCCAAGCCAAAGAAGGGAGCTCGACGGAGAAGCTGTTCTGGTCGCAGTACCTTGCGCCAGAGCATCCTGTGCCCTTCACCGATCAGCTAAAACAGTTGGTTGAGCTGCATAGGGTGGACGAACTGGCCATGAAGGATTTGATAATCCGGTTGTGACCTGCCGAAGCTATGCCCGACAGCTACTTCGGGCTCGTGAAGCGGCTGGTGAACGCCTGTCCTCGGCTGGACGTCATCAAGCGATCGGCCTGCATTGAAGGTGCGCGCATGCCCTTCGCCCGCGTCAAGGTGTGGTGGGCGAAGATCGACGCCGTCAAGCTGACGACCGAGGGGCCGCCAGAGGGCATGGTGTACCACACGCCTGAGCGATATTTTGCAGATGTCCTGGAGGGGTCTCGTATTGTAGCAACGCAATGTGTGCAAGACATTATTTTCGAATGAATGCATTCATGTTGTCTTTGCCTTGTATGATGAAACAAAATCGTTATGTAATATAATGTTTTGTTAAAAACATTCTCCTCCTGTGCGGCCATGTTATGTGAAATCTAAGAGTTGGCCAGTCGTCGGCTTCTGCCCCCACGTAGGAAATACGGGGGTGTTCAAGATGTAATCTAAACACTCTTGATCCAATTGTTTGGTCCTTGAAGGAGGTGTTTAGCGCGATGAACTAGGCAATCGGACTATGCGGCTTCAACACCCTCACTTAGCCATAGGAGTTTGACAAGTAGAAATATAGGCGCAACCCCTAGTATCTGAACTAGGATGCTGCAAACACGTGATCGGGTAAGTACCAATCCCTCGCTTAATGCGGAAAAAATCTCTAAGGATTTCAGACCTCCGAAGAGTTGACCGGCTCTCGCCGCATCATGACAGTCAGTTTTCGGCTTTCTCTACTGAGGTGCTCACCCGGGTAAACCAGGGCACAATCGCAGTAGTTCTCCCTTTACTACCCTAGTCGATACATCGGAATGTAAGGTAGCAAGCACAGGAGCCGGGCAACCCAACTATTGACCAAAGACATGATTCGGAGCCAATGCATATAATGCTAAATTCGGGGTGCCGAACTGTACTGTAAAAGTGTTCAGACTTTTGTTGCCATGTTGTGGGGCACAATGAAGCCCCTGGCAAATTGGAACGCACCAGAGTGTACGGGTGTTATCTGATAGAGTTACCAGAAAAGGAAAGACAAAAGGGAAGAAAAAGAAGAACAAGTAGTAAGCTATAGCCATAAAATTTGGGCCACAAATTATTTCTATTATAATTGGATTGGTGCGTTAAAGCGCGTTTCTACAAGTAGTGCAATAAGCAGAAGGCTATTGATGATGCCTTCACCAAGGGAGAGCTGCGTGTGGGTCCTAAAAATAGGTAAAGGGATCGTTAAAGAAACCACCTAAAGATTCCCAAGTACGTCCATGCTTCTTGTTGTCTTGGTGTTTTTATCCTTCGAAAAGAATCGATGGTCAAGCCGTGAGGAAAGGCCTATGAAAAATAAAAAAAAATAAAAAGGGGGAGATAGTGAAATTATGTGTGTCCGGGGCGGTCGAGCCGTATTGCGGATCACAAGATGATTATGCCTCCTTCCATGTCCATGGTATTTTTCATTGTTCAGGAAATCGTCAACTGGTAGCTGCTCGGTTGGCTCGCGAGTAAGAGATTAATCGGCTAACCGGCAAGTTAATCGGCCATTTAATTAATTAATCGAACGATTTTTCAGTTTATCGACTACTCGATGACCCTACGAGTAGGGGTTAATCGGCAAGTTAACTGGTTAATCGGATGAATTCTTGAACAGGGGTATTTTTAGTGCGTAATTATGTACGTGCGGTACAATGGCCGCCACTTGGTCAGGACTGGGACGGAGGCCAAATTGCTAGTCGAGCTCTTGACGAGCCGAGCTATCCTGCTGCAGAATGGTTCAGATTCTCTTGACAGTGTCCGGGGGATTGGCCGCTGAATTGAGGTTCTGCTTGAAAAGGTCGGCCTGTACCTCTGCCGCTAAGGTAGCGGTGTGCTCCTCGGTGCGGAGGGAGCGTTCCATTGACTGTTATGACGCCACGTGGTCCGGGCATCTGGAGCTTGAGATAAGCGTAGTGTGACACCGCATTGAATCTAGCAAATGCGGTTTGTTCGAGCAGTGTGTGGTAGCCGGTGCGAAAGGGGACGATCTCGAAGATTAACTCCTCGCTTCGGAAGTTGTCCAGGGATCCGAAGACAACCTCTAGTGTGATTGAGCCCGTACAGCGGGCCTCTACGCCTGGTATGACTCTTTTAAAGGTAGTCTTTGTGGGCTTGATCCGTGATGGGTTAATGCCCATTTTGCGCATTTTATCCTACTAGAGCAAGTTGAGGCTGCTACCACCGTCCATCAGGACTCGCGTCAGGTGGAACCCATCAATTATTGGGTCCAGGACTAGTGCGGCTAAACTCTCATGGCGGATACTGGTCGGATGATCCCAGCTATCAAAAGTGATCAGGCATGACGACCATGGATTAAATTTTGGGTCGATTGGCTCTATTGTGTAGACGTCCCTGAGCGCGCGCTTGCGCTCCCTCTTGGGGATGTGGGTAGCGTATATCATGTTCACCGTTTTGACCTGGGGGGGACTTCTTCTGTCCCCCTGTGTTCGGCGGCCGGGGCTCCTCGTCGTCGTCTTCGCTTTGCGATCCCTTATCCTTGTTTTCGGCATTTAACTTGCCGGCGTGTTTAAAAACCGAACAATCTCTATTGGTATGATTGGGTGGTTTGTCTGGGGTGCCGTGAATCTGGCACGAACGATCAAGTATGCGGTCCAAGCTAGATGGGCCCGAATTGTTCTTTTTGAACGGCTTCTTCCGCTGACCGGACTTAGAGCCACTGAATCCGGCATTGACCGCCGTATCGTCGGTGTTGTCATTGTCGCTTCGATGCTTGTATCTGTTGTGTCGAGACTTGTCTTTGCTATTTTTAGCTTCAGGTGTGCCGGCGTCGCTTGCATTGTTTTTGCTATGGGCCAGCCAACTATCCTCGCCCACACAAAAGCGGGTCATGAGTGTCGTGAGGGCCGCCATGGACTTTGGCTTCTCTTGGCCGAGGTGGTGGGCGAGCCATTCGTCACGGATGCTATGTTTAAAGGCCGCTAGGGCTTTGGCGTCCGGACAGTCGATGATCTGGTTCTTTTTAGTTAAGAACCTAGTCCAGAATTTCCTGGCAGACTCTCCGGGCTGTTAAACTATATGACTCAAGTCATCGGCGTCCGGAGGTCGAACATATGTACCTTGGAAGTTATCATGGAAGGCTTCTTCCAAGTCCTCCCAGCTACTGATGGAACTTTCGGGCAGGCTGTTCAACCAGTGCCGGGCTGGTCCTTTGAGATTTAGGGAGAGGTATTTAATGGCATGAAGGTCATCGCCGCGGGCCATATGAATATGGAGAATGAAGTCTTCGATCCATACCACGGGGTCTATGGTTCCATTGTATGATTCTATATTCACGGGTTTGAACCCTTCTGGGAATTCATGTTCCATGACTTCGTCGGTGAAGCAATGAGGGTGTGTGGCGCCTCTATATCGGGCCGTATTGTAGCGACCATACCTCAAACGGTTCAATCTCTGTGCTCAGGTGTCATCCCTGGATCAGTAATGCTGAGACCACACAGTACTTGAAGGATCTATCACAGAGTAGCAATCACACACTTATTACATCGAGAGTCTCAAAAGAGAACTTATTACAATAAATATGGCTTAAGGCCATCTAATAATGACAACAGCGGAAGGCTTGGAAGATAAGTGAGTCCATCAACTCCAACGGCATCACTGAGTATAGAACCACGACCTAAAAGCACCTTAATCATCGTCTGAAAAGTCTGCAACATTAACATTGCAGCCCGAAATGGGTCAGCACATGGAATATGCTGGCAATGTAACACATAGAGAGCAATGAAAGAATAAGACTATACTACATGCATATTTGGCTGGTGGAAAGCTCTATGGTTACAGTTTTGTGTAAAGCCAATTTTTCCCTACTGCAAAGGAATAAATTTTATTTAACTATCATGGTAGTTGTTAAACATTGAGAATGGGTGATAGCATTCTCAATCCCAATTAAGCATCATCATTAAACAAAAACCCAACAAAATTAATTTTTGAGTAACATAATGAGATTCACATGATAATCCAGGTACTAGATACTCAAGATGTCCATAACCGGGGACATGGCTAACCATGATTAGTTTATACACTCTGTAGAGGTTTGCGCACTTTTCCCCACAAGATTCGATCTCCTCCGTTGGGATTCTCGCAGTACAAGGTGTTTGAGAAATGGATGACCGAGACATAGTCTTTCAGAAGCGCTAGCACCTTACGATCGGGTAGACCGTTACACCTACTTTCCCCTACATCTGCTAGTCTACCACTGTAAGAGTTAGCACAACTTAGTCAACTATGCTAGAGCCCATAGTAGCTTGTGGCTGCACAAGGAAGTTTCTAGCATGAATAATCTCATGATCCCTTTGAGCCTCGGTGGCGGTCCAAAAGAAAATAGGGAATCGCTGGAATACCCAGGTGCCTCAATCCACCCAAATCTGTATTTAAGTTGCCACCTTAGATAAACCATTAATTTAACAATCTCACATCTGTCATGGATACACTCACCCAATCCACGTCTACTAGCATAGCATGGCATAATAAGCAAATGTAGAAGTAACTCCCAAAGGTTTGATAATAACAGGTAATAGGTACTACCTCAACTACTTCCCAAACCCACAATTTAATTAGATCCTAATCATGCAATGTGTGAGGATTGATCTAATGCAATAAAACTGGGTAATTGGAAGTATGATCAAAGTGTTACTTGCCTTGCTCATGATCCGGGAAACCTAGCGATTCGAAGTAGCAAGCGGCGCACTCCGGGTACTCTATCGCAAACAAACAAGCACGCAATAAGTACTCAACTAATGCACAGGTAAAACTCGAATAAGAGATCTAACCAGAAAGTTCAACTTAAGAACTCCGGTTGGCAAAAAGAACCAAATCGAACGAAGCAACGAAAACCAAACGGCAAAAGAAACAAGCTTCGTTTACTATTCTGGATTTAGGGCAATTTTTACAGTGGAAAAAACTTGTTTGAGTTGGTTAAACAAAAAGAGGATTTCGGGACGAAACTCCAGGCGCTTGAATCGCCTGATTCCGATAAACGAGCGAAAAGTTAGACTAGAATGAAAAATGGATCAGGAATCGCGATCAGAAAAATCATGAATTAAATCCGAGAAAAAGAAAACGACGAACAGATTAACGAACGAACGTTCGTTATCTGGACCTAAACGATGAACGCGTTCGTTAAAATGAACGAACGAGCGAACGCTCGCTAATTAAATAAACCAGAAAACTGATCTATTAAAAAAACGAAACTAAAAAACCGAACAAACTGACGGAAAACCGATCTGTTTTCTAAAAAAACCGACGGCGAGATCTACCTCCGGCGGTGGTGGATCCGGTGGCGGCGGCGGCGCGCTAGGGTTAGGGTTTGGGGGTGGGGCGGCTTGGGCTGGCTCGGGCCTCGGGCGGCACTATTTGAAGGCCCGGCCAGGCGTAGTCCTGGCCGGTTATGGCCCAAGGTCGGTTCGAATTTTTTTAAAATAATTACGCTCAGAAAAAAACAAAAGGAATACTAAACGGACTCCAAAAATCCCGAAATAAATTTTCCCCGGCTTCTAAAATCAAGCCGCACAGGGTGAACATTTATTTGGGGCTTAAATGCAATTTTGAAAAACGAACATTTTTCCTAAATTCAAATAAAATAGCAAATAAATCCAAATAAAATCTTATTTGATTTTTTATTAAATCCTCAGTATTTCTTTATTTTTTGGGAAAGTCATTTTATTCCCTCTCTCGTATTTTGATAATAGAAATAATTGAAGATAAAATAAATAAAATCAAATGATCCTATTTTCAAAATTTGAGAAAACTCAAATATGAAAATAACGAAATCCCCAACTCTCTCTGAGGGTCCTTGAGTTGCGTAGAATTTTCTAGGATCAACCAAAAATGCAATAAAATATGATATGCAATGATGATCTAGTGTAGAACATTCCAAATTGAAAATTTGGGATGTTACACGTATCGCGACGTGGCTCTGATGGAGTCCGTCTGCGGCTTTCAGCCCGCGCATGAGTAGGTTTGTCACGTTCGAATAGATAGCCGTCGTCGCATGTTGGGACACGTCCTCGCGATCCGTAGATCCATCTGGTATGTCCTGCTTTATTTTTCAGGTCCTGCTGAAGGTCATATGTATGACCACGAGCTGATTTACCTCTGCCTTTGCAATGAGGCGGGGCGGGATGGTATTCGGCTTGAGTTGCCGTTTTATCCTAACCACGTGGTGGTCGGTCAGCCGCATTGCGCAATGGTGGTATGTGTTCCGGCGCCTTGTCGTTGAACTGAGGTAGCAATTTGTGCTTCGGGTAGCTTTTCGCTGGGAGCTTGAGGCCGTATTCTTTGGCTGCTAGGACATCGGTCCATTTATCGTTGAGCAGATCTTGGTCAGCTTGAAGCTGCTGCTGCTTCTTTTTCAAGGTCCTTGCAGTGGCTATTAGCTGGCGCTTGAAGCACTCCTGCTCGAGAGGCTCCTCAGGCACGATGAATTCTTCAGTGCCGAGGCTCGCCTCATCCTCGGAGAGCGGAAGGTAATTACTGTCCTTCGAGTCTTCGTGTGTGGCCTGTTTACCAGGGCTAACCTGCCCATCTTCCCATTCATCTTGTTCAGTAGCTGCGTCAATGGGTCTTCGTTGTCTTTGGCACCTTCCGGAGTGTTATCTTCTCATGTGCCGGTGTTGATGTCTTTACTGCAGCGTGACTTAGAGCGGCGCTGCTAACGCCGGCGCTTTGATTATATCTTGGGAGGTTTATCCTCAACTGGATCTTCCTTGTCATCGCCGCTATTCTCCTTTGGTGCATCCACCATGTATACATCATACGAGGAAGTGGCCATCCCGCGTCTGGTGAACGACGTGTTCTGGGCCTCTTCTTCTTCGGCATCGTCGTCCATACCATCGATGTCGTCGGAGCTGTAATCGAGCATGACAGTTAAGTCTTTGATAGTGGCTATGAAGTGGGCGGTGGGTGGGAAGTGAAATTTTCCATCAGCCTCTGGTTCGAACCGGACACAATTCGGCTGTGAGCCTCATGCTAAAGATAATGCTCATAACGAGTTTAGCATGCCGCCCAAAGGCGAGTGCCGGAAGACGTCCGCGGCGCTGAATTCGGCGATCGATGAGAGATCATGCTCGACATGCGCGGACGCACATAGTTCAGAACTTATAACCGGAAATGAGTTCGAGGTTCTGGTAACACAGGCATTACCGGAAGTTAGGTCTGTGTGCGGCTCCAACGCCGTTGAGTCTGCGGCTTCTGGGGCGGGGTCGAGCTTCCTGTCCTCGGATGGCGCGACCTGCTCCAGATCTAAGGCCGGAGCGGTTACAGGTGAAATTTCGTGGGTATGGCCCGATGACAGATCTAAGTCATGTTCATCGAGGTGACGGGGAGCGACTGCCGTGGTCTGAATCCGTCGAAGATCAAGTCTCCGCAGATATCCGCGACGTAGTTCAAGCTCCCAAATCTGACCTGACGGCCAGTGGCGTAGTTGTCGATCTGCTCCAGATGGCCAAGTGATTTGGCCCGCTTTGCGAAGCCGCCGAACATGAAGATCTGTCTAGGGAGGAAGACTTCCCCTTGGACAGCATCGTTGTGGATGATTGAAGGAGCCATCAAACCTTTTGAGGACGGCACAGTGGAACTCTCAATGAAAGAACCAATGTTGGTGTCAAAACCGGCGGATCTCGGGTAGGGGATCCCGAACTGTGCGTCTAGGATCGATGGTAACAGGAGGCGGGGGACACAATGTTTACCCAGGTTTGGGACCTCTCTATGGAGGTAATACCCTACTTCCTGCTTGATTGTTCTTGCTGAATATTAGTATTACAGGAGTTGATCTACCAATACATTGTAATGGCTAAACCCTAAAAGTCTAGCCTAACTATGATTATGAGGAATATATCTACAGACCTAGCCCTCCGGTTTATATAGACATAGGAGGGATCTAGGGTTACACAAGGTCGGTTACAGAGAGAGGAATCTTCATATTTGGTCGCCAAGCTTGCCTTCCACGCCAAGGAGAGTCTCATCCGGACACAAGCAAGGTCTTCAGTCTTTGTATCTTCACGGCCCATCAGTCCGACCCATATCCTATAGGTTGGACGCCCGAGGACCCCTTAGTCTAGGACTCCCTCAAAGATGGCCCCTGGACGGATGGTATCCCCCGGTGATTTTTGATTATTTGCAATGTGCTTGCTAGTATGTTAGGGTTGTGCAGGTGCCGGTGGACGTCCTAGATGATTCCGATGTCACCGCCCGTCCTGTGGACAATGCCCCCGAGATCATTTTCGATGTCGCGGTTTGTCCTGTTGACATCGCCCCAGAGATCGATTCCGATGCCGCTGTCCATCCTGTGGACATCGCCCTAGAGATCGATTCTGATGCCGCGGTGGACATCGCCCCAGAGATCGATTCCCATGCCGTTGTCCGTGTTGTGGTCATTGCCCGAGAGATCGATGACAAGAAATAGTCGGTCGCACTAATCCTTCAGGGTAGTTTGCATTGTGTTTGATAGTGCACTGTCTTGTGTGGGCGGTACTTGCTACTTTTGTTTGATAGTGAATCATCCAAACCCTCTCCGAGTTGTGGAAACAGAATGCAAATCCTCACCAGCTTTTGATGTAATATATGGCGTGCTTAGATGTAAGTTTGAACTGTTTATCATATCAGCAGGGCTTGTTTGATAATTCTTGGTGTTAGTAGGCTAGCTAATGTGCAAGCTATAGTACATGCAAAACACTCACCGAAGAGAAACGTTGGGGTTGATTAGCTCGTGGTATGCTTATACTGATTCATCGTCGATCGGCCAATAGCCCAAGCTCCTAAAATTGTAGGCTTAGCGATTGATCAGACAATAGTCGACACAGATACATTCAGGCCTCATTTGGTTCATAGGGTAGGAAAATCATAGCAAAAGTACAAAGACGTTGATACGTCTCCAACGTATCTATTATTTTTGATTGCTCCACGCTATATTATCTACTGTTTTGGACATTATTGGGCTTTATTATCCACTTTTATATTATTTTTGGGACTAACCTATTAACCGGAGGCCCATCCCAGAATTGATGTTTTTTGCCTGTTTTAGGGTTTCAAAGAAAAGGAATATCAAACGGAGTCCAAACGGAATGAAACCTTCGGAAACGTGATTTACTCATCAGATAAGATCCAGGAGACTTGGACCCTCCGTCAAGAAAGCCACGAGGCGGCCACGAGGGTGGAGGGCGCCCCCCTAGGGCACGTCCCCTGCCTTGTGGGCCCCTCGAAGCTCCACCGACATACTTCTTCCTCCTATATATATCCAGGTACCCCCAAACGATCAGATACGGAGCCAAAAACCTAATTCCACTGCCGCAACTTTCTGTATCCACGAGATCCCATCTTGGGTTTGTTCCGGAGCTCCGTCGGAGGGGGCATCGATCACCGAGGGATTCTACATCATCATCTAAGCCCCTCCGATGAAGTGTGAGTAGTTTACTTCAGACCTACGGGTCCATAGTTAGTAGCTAGATGGCTTCTTCTCTCTTTTTGGATCTCAATACAATGTTCTCCCCCTCTCTCGTGGAGATCTATTCGATGTAATCTTCTTTTTGCGGTGTGTTTGTTGAGACCGATGAATTGTGGGTTTATGATCAAGTCTATTTATGAATAATATTTGAATCTTCTCTGAATTCTTTTATTTATGATTGGTTATCTTTGCAAGTCTCTTCGAATTATCAGTTTGGTTTGGCCTACTAGATTAGTTGTTCTTGCCATGGGAGAAGTGTTGGGGAATGTTGCAGAAAACAAAAAAAATTCCTACGTTTCACCAAGATCAATCTATGGAGTCAACTAGAAACGAGAGGAGAGTGCATCTACATACCCTTGTAGATCGCGTGCAGAAGCGTTCAAGAGAACGGGGATGATGGAGTTGTACTAGCCGTGATCCAAATCACCGATGACCAAGTGCCGAACGGACGGCACCTCCGCGTTTAACACACGTACGGAGAGGATGACGTCTCCTCCTTCTTGATCCAGCAAGGGGGAAGGAGAGGTCGATGAAGATCCAGCAGCACGACAGCGTGGTGGTGGATGCAGCAGTGATCGCAGCAGGGCTTCGCCGAGCTTCTTCGAGAGGGAGAGGTGTAGCAGGGGAGAGGGAGGCGCCAAGGCTTGAGGTGCGGCTTCCCTCCCTCCCCCCCTTTATATAGCCCCCCCAGGGGGGTGCGCCGGCCCTAGGAGATGGGATCTCCTAGGAGGGGGGGACGGCAGCCAAGGGGGTGGAGTACCCCCCAAGGCAAGTGGAGGCGCCCCCTCCCCTAGGGTTCCCAACCCTGGGCGCATGGGGGCCCAAGGGGGGCGCACCATCCCACTATGGGCTGGTTCCCTCCCCACTTCAGCCCATGAGGCCCTCCGGAATGGGTGACCCCACCCGGTGGACCCCCGGGACCCTTCCGGTGGTCCCGGTACAATACCGCTGACCCCCGAAACTCTCCCGATGGCCGAAACTGCACTTCCTATATATAATTCTTCACCTCCGGACCATTCCGGAACTCCTCGTGACGTCCGGGATCTCATCCGGGACTCCGAACAACTTTCGGGTTACTGCATACTCATATCTCTACAACCCTAGCATCACCAAACCTTAAGTGTGTAGACCCTACGGGTTCGGGAGACATGTAGACATGACCAAGACGACTCTTCGGTCAATAACCAACAGCGGGATCTGTATACCCATGTTGGCTCCCACATGCTCCTCGATGATCTCATCGGATGAACCACGACGTCAAGGATTCAAGCAATCCCGTATTCAATTCCCTTTGTCGATCGGTATGTTACTTGCCCGAGACTCGATTGTCGGTATCCCAATACCTCGTTCAGTCTCGTTACCGGCAAGTCACTTTACTCGTACCGTAATGCATGATACTATGATCAACCACTTGATCACATTGAGCTCATTATGATGATGCATTACCGAGTGGGCCCAGAGATACCTCTCCGTCATATGGAGTGACAAATCCCAGTGTCGATTCGTGCCAACCCAATAGACACTTTCGGAGATACCTGTAATGTACCTTTATAGTCACCCACTTACGTTGTCACGTTTGGCACACCCAAGGCACTCCTACGGCATCCGGGAGTTGCACAATCTCATGGTCTAAGGAAATGATACTTGACATCCAGAAAAGCTACAACAAACGAACTACACAATCTTTGTGCTATTCTTAGGTTTGGGTCTTGTCCATCACATCATTCTCCTAATGATGTGATCCTGTTATCAATGACATCCCCATGTCCATAGCCAGGAAACCATGACTATTTGTTGATCACCGAGCTAGTCAACTAGAGGCTCACTAGGGACACATTGTGGTCTATGTATTCACACATGTATTACGATTTCCGGATAATACAATTATAGCATGAATAATAGACAATTATCATGAACAAGGAAATATAATAATCATTTTATTATTGCCTCTAGGGCATATTTCCAACAGTCTCCCACTTGCACTAGAGTCAATCATCTAGTTACATTGTGATGAATCGAATACCCATGGAATTCTGGTGATGATCATGTTTTGCTCTAGGGAGAGGTTTAGTCAACGGATCTGCTACATTCAGGTCCGTATGTACTTTACAAATCTCTATGTCTCCATTTTGAACACTTTCACGAATGGATTTGAAGCGACGCTTGATACGCCTGGTCTTCCTGTGAAACCTGGGCTCCTTGGCAAGGGCAATAGCTCCAGTGTTGTCACAGAAGAGAGTCATCGGGCCCGACGCATTGGGTATGACTCCTAGGTCGGTAATGAACTCCTTCACCCAGACTGCTTCATGTGCTGCCTCCGAGGCTGCCATGTACTCCGCTTCACATGTAGTTCCCGCCACAACGCTTTTCTTGCAACTGCACCAACTTACTGCCCCACCATTCAAAATATACATGTATCCGGTTTGTGACTTAGAGTCATCCAGATCTGTGTTGAAGCTAGCATCGACGTAACCCTTTACGACGAGCTCTTCATCACCTCCATAAACGAGAAAAAATTCCTTAGTCCTTTTCAGGTACTTCAGGATATTCTTGACTGCTGTCCAGTGTTCCTTGCCGGGATTACTTTGGTACCTACCTACCAAACTTACGCAAGGTTTACATCAAGTCTAGTACACAGCATGGCATACATAATAGAACCTATGGCTGAGGCATAGGGGATGACACTCATCTCTTCTATATCTTCTGCCGTGGTCGGACATTGAGCTGAGCTCAATTTCAAACCTTGCAACATAGGCAAGAACCCCTTCTTAGACTGATCCATGTTGAACTTCTTCAATATCTTATCAAGGTATGTGCTTTGTGAAAGACCTATGAGGCGTCTTGATCTATCTCTATGGATCTTGATGCCTAATATATAAGCAGCTTCTCCAAGGTCCTTCATTGAAAAACTCTTATTCAAGTAGGCCTTAATTCTGTCCAAAAGCACTATATCATTTCCCATCAAAAGTATGTCATCTACATATAATATGAGAAATGCTACAGAGCTCCCACTCACTTTCTTGTAAACGCAGGCTTCTCCATAAGTCTGCATAAACCCAAACACTTTGATCATCTCATCAAAGTGAATGTTCCAACTCCGAGATGCTTGCACCAGCCCATAAATCGAGCGTTGGAGCTTGCACACCTTGTCAGCATTCTTAGGATCGACAAAACCTTCCGGCTGCATCATATACAATTCTTCCTTAAGGAAACCATTAAGGAATGTCGTTTTGACGTCCATTTGCCATATCTCATAATCATAGAATGCGGCAATTGCTAACATGATTCGGACGGACTTCAGCTTCGCTACAGGTGAGAAAGTCTCATCATAGTCAACCCCTTGAACTTGTCGATAACCCTTAGCGACAAGCCGAGCTTTATAGATGGTCACATTACCATCCGCGTCTGTCTTCTTCTTAAAGATCCATTTATTTTCTATGGCTCGCTGCTCAACGGGCAAGTTAGTCAAAGTCCATACTTTGTTTTCGTACATGGATCCTATCTCGGATTTCAGGGCTTCCAGCCATTTGCCAGAATCCGGGCCCGCCATCGCTTCTTCATAGTTCGAAGGTTCACCGTTGTCTAACAACATGATTTCCAAGACAGGGTTGCCGTACCACTCTGGTGCGGAACGTGTCCTTGTGGACCTACAAAGTTCAGTAGCAACTTGATCTGAAGTTTCATGATCATCATCATTAACTTCCTCTCTAGTCGGTGCAGGCACCTCAGGAACATTTTCTTGAGTTGCGCCACTTTCCGGCTCAAGAGGTAATACTTCATCAAGTTCTACTTTCCTCCCACTTACTTCTTTTGAGAGAAACTCTTTCTCTAGAAAGGATCCATTCTTGGCAACAAAGATCTTGCCTTCGGATCTGAGGTAGAAGGTATACCCAATAGTTTCTTTAGGGTATCCTACGAAGACGCATTTTTCCGACTTGGGTTTGAGCTTTTCAGGTTGAAGTTTCTTGACATAAGCATTGCATCCCCAAACTTTTAGAAACGACAGCTTAGGTTTCTTCCAAACCATAATTCATACGGTGTCGTCTCAACGGATTTCGACGGAGCCCTATTTAAAGTGAATGCGGCAGTCTCTAAAGCATAGCCACAAAATGATAGCGGTAAATCGGTAAGAGACATCATAGATCGCACCATATCTAATAGAGTGCGATTACGATGTTCGGACACACCATTACGCTGAGGTGTTCCAGGCGTCGTGAGTTGTGAAACTATTCCGCATTTTCTTAAGTGTGTGCCAAATTCGTGACTCAAGTATTCTCCCCCACGATCTGATTGCAAGAACTTGATTTTCCTATCACGTTGATTCTCAACCTCACTCTGAAATTCCTTGAACTTTTCAAAGGTCTCAGACTAGTTTTTCATTAAATAGACATACCCATATCTACTCAAGTCATCAGTGAGGGTGAGAACATAACGATAGCCACCGCGAGCCTCAACACTCATTGGACCGCACACATCAGTATGTATGATTTCCAATAAGTTGGTTGCTCGCTCTATTGTTCCTGAGAACGGAGTCTTGGTCATTTTAACCTTGAGGCATGGTTCGCACGTGTCAAATGATTCGTAATCAAGAGACTCTAAAAGTCCATCTGCATGGAGCTTCTTCATGCATTTGACACCTATGTGACCAAGGCGGCAGCGCCACAAGTATGTGGGACTATCATTATCAACCTTACATCTTTTGGTATTCACACTATGAATATGTGTAGCATTACGCTCGAGATTCATTAAGAATAAACCATTCACCATCAGAGCATGACCATAAAACATATCTCTCTTATAAATAGAACAACCATTATTCTCGAATTTAAATGAGTAGCCATCTCGAATTAAACGAGATCCTGATACAATGTTCATGCTCAAAGCTGGCACCAAATAACAATTATTGAGGTTTAAAACTAATCCCGTAGGTAAATGTAGAGGTAGCGTGCCGACGGCGATCACATCGACCTTGGAACCATTCCCGACGCGCATCGTCACCTCGTCCTTCGCCAGTCTCCGCTTATTCCGTAGCTCCTGCTTTGAGTTACAAATGTGAGCAACCGCACCGGTATCAAATACCCAGGAGCTACTACGAGTACTGGTAAGGTACACATCAATTACATGTATATCACATATACCTTTCGTGATGCCGGCCTTCTTGTCCGCTAAGTATTTGGGGCAGTTCCGCTTCCAGTGACCACTTTCCTTGCAATAAAAGCACTCAGTCTCGGGCCTGGGTCCATTCTTTGGCTTCTTCCCGGCAGCTTGCTTGCCGGGCGCGGCAACTCCCTTGCCGTCCTTCTTAAAAGCTTTCTTACCCTTGCCCTTCTTGAACTTAGTGGTTTTATTCACCATCAACACTTGATGTTCCTTTTTGACTTCTACCTCTGCTGATTTCAGCATTGCAAATACTTCAGGAATGGTCTTTTCCATCCCCTGCATATTGAAGTTCATCACAAAGCTCTTGTAGCTTGGTGGAAGCGACTAGAGGATTCTGTCAATGACCGCATCATCCGGGAGATTAACTCCCAGCTGAGTCAAGCGGTTATGTAACCCAGACATTGTGAGTATGTGCTCATGGACAGAACTATTTTCCTCCATCTTACAGCTGAAGAACTTGTCGGAGACTTCATATCTCTCGACCCGGGCATGAGCTTGAAAAACCATTTTTAGCTCTTCGAACATCTCATATGCTCTGTGTCTCTCAAAACGCTTTTGGAGCCCCGGTTCTAAGCTGTAAAGCATGCTGCACTAAACGAGGGAGTAATCATCAGTACCTGTCTGCCAAGCGTTCATAACGTCTTGTTCTGCAGGGAGAGCAGGTGCTTCACCTAGCGGTGCTTGTAGGACATAATCTTTCTTGGCAGCTATGAGGATGATCCTTAGGTTCCGGACCCAGTCCGTATAGTTGCTGCCATCGTCTTTTAGCTTGGTTTTCTCTAGGAACGCGTTGAAGTTGAGGACAACGTTGGACATTTGATCTACAATACATGTTGTAAAGATTTTAGACTAAGTTCATGATAATTAAGTTCATCTAATCAAATTATTCAATGAACTCCCACTCAGATAGACATCCCTCCAGTCATCTAAGTATAACATGATCCGAGTTAACTAGGCCGTGTCCGATCATCACGTGCGACGGACTAGTCAACATCGGTGAACATCTTCATGTTGATCGTATCTTCTATACGACTCATGCTCGACCTTTCGGTCTTCTGTGTTCCGAGGCCATGTCTGTATATGCTAGGCTCGTCAATGTTGGGGAACGTTGCAGAAAACAAAAAATTTCCTACGGCTTCACCAAGATCCATCTATGAGTTCACCTAGCAATGAGTGATCGGATTGCATCTACATACCTTTGTAGATCACGCGCGGAAGCGTTCAAAGAACGGGGATGAGGAAGGCGTACTCGACGTGATCCAAATCACCGGAGATCCTAGCGCCGAACGGATGGCACCTCCGCGTTCAACACACGTACGGTTAGCGTAACGTCTCCTTCTTCTTGATCCAGCAACGGGGAAGGATAGGTTGAGGGAGATGGCTCCAGCAGCAGCATGACGGCGTGGTGTTGATGGAGCTGCAGTACTCCGGCAGGGCTTCGCCAAGCACTATGGAGGAGGAGGATGTGTTGGAGAGGGAGAGGGAGGCACCAAAGATCAAGGTAAGAAGTCCTCCATCTCCCCACTATATATAGGAGGGACAAGGGGGGGGGGCACCGGCCCTAGGAGATCTAATCTCCTAGGGGGGTGCGGCCAAGGGGAGGAATCCCTCCTCCCCAAGGCACCTAGGGGTGCCTTCCCCCTTTGGGACTCTTCCCTCCTTGAAACCCTAGGCGCATGGGCCTCTTGGGGCTGGTGCCCTTGGCCCATGTAGGCCAAGGCGCACCATCTACAGCCCATGTGGCCCCCGGGACAGGTGGCCCCACCCGGTGGACCCCCGGGACCCTTCCTGTGGTCCCGGTACAATACCGGTGACCCCGAAACTTGTCCCGATGCCCGAAATAGCACTCCCTATATATAATTCTTTACCTCCGGACCATTCCGGAACTCCTCGTGACATCCGGGATGTCATCCGGGACTCCGAACAACATTCGGGTTACTGCATATACATATCCCTACAACCCTAGCGTCACCGAACCTTAAGTGTGTAGACCCTACGGGTTCGGGAGACATGTAGACATGACCGAGACGACTCTCCGGTCAATAGCCAACAGCGGGATCTGGATACCCATGTTGGCTCCCACATGCTCCTCGATGATCTCATCGGATGAACCACGATGTCGAGGATTCAAGCAATCCGTATACAATTCCCTTTGTCAATCGGTATGCTATTACTTCTACTACTAAGGCTAACGCGTTTAGCAATAAAGTAAAGTAATTTACATGGCGTTTCTCAATGACACGCAGGTCATACAAAAAATATAGACAACTCCTATGGCTCCTGCCGGTTGTCATACTCATCGACATGCAAGTCGTGATTCCTATTACAATAGCATGAACATCTCATACATCACATATAGATCATTCATCATTCATCACAACTTTGGCCATATCATATCACAAAGCACTTGCTGCAAAAACAAGTTAGACGTCCTCTAATTGTTATTGCAAGTTTTACGTGGCTGAAGTAGGGTTCTAGCAAGAACGTTTTCTTACCTACGTGAAAGCCACAACGTGATTTGTCAACTTCTATTTACGCTTCATAAGGACCCTTTTCATCGAATCCGCTCCAACTAAAGTAGGAGAGACAGACACCCGCCAGCCACCTTATGCAACTTGTGCATGTTAGTCAGTGGAACCGGTCTCACGTAAGCGTACGTGTAAGGTTGGTCCGGTCCGCTTCATCCCACAATACCGTTGAAGCAAGATAAAACTAGTAGCGACAAGAAAGTTGACAACATCAACGCCCACAACAAATTGTGTTCTACTCGTGCATAGAGAACTACGCATAGACCTAGCTCTGATACCACTGTTGGGGAACGTTGCAGAAAACAAAAAATTTCCTACGGCTTCACCAAGATCCATTTATGAGTTCACCTAGCAATGAGTGATCGGATTGCATCTACATACCTTTGTAGATCACGCGCGGAAGCGTTCAAAGAACAGGGATGAGGAAGGCGTACTCGACGTGATCCAAATCATCGGAGATCCTAGCGCCGAACGGACGGCACCTCCGCGTTCAACACACGTACGGTCAGCGTAACGTCTCCTTCTTCTTGATCCAGCAAGGGGGAAGGAGAGGTTGAGGGAGATGGCTCCAGCAGCAGCATGATGGCGTGGTGTTGATGGAGCTGCAGTACTCCGGCAGGGCTTCGTCAAGCACTATGGAGGAGGAGGATGTGTTGGAGAGGGAGAGGGAGGCACCAAAGATCAAGGTAAGAAGTCCTCCATCTCCCCACTATATATAGGAGGGCCAAGGGGGGGGGGGCGCCGGCCCTAGGAGATCTAATCTCCTAGGGGGGTGCGGCCAAGGGGAGGAATCCCTCCTCCCCAAGGCACCTAGGGGTGCCTTCCCCCTTTGGGACTCTTCCCTCCTTGAAACCCTAGGCTCATGGGCCTCTTGGGGCTGGTGCCCATGGCCCATGTAGTCCAAGACGCACCCCCTACAGCCCATGTGCCGCCCCGGGACAGGTGGCCCCACCCGGTGGACCCCCGGGACCCTTCCGGTGGTCCCGGTACAATACCGGTGACCCCGAAACTTGTCCCGATGCCCGAAATAGCACTTCCTATATATAATTCTTTACCTCCGGACCATTCCGGAACTCCTCGTGATATCCGGGATATCATCCAGGACTCCAAACAACATTCGGGTTACTGCATATACATATCCCTACAACCCTAGCGTCACCAAACCTTAAGTGTGTAGACCCTACGGGTTCGGGAGACATGTAGACATGACCGAGACGACTCTCCGGTCAATAGCCAACAGCGGGATCTGGATACCCATGTTGGCTCCCACATGCTCCTCGATGATCTCATCGGATGAACCACGATGTCGAGGATTCAAGCAACCCGTATACAATTCCCTTTGTCAATCGGTATGCTACTTGCCCGAGATTCGATCGTCGGTATCCCAATACCTCGTTCAATCTCGTTACCGGCAAGTCACTTTACTCGTACAGTAATGCATGATCCCGTGACCAGACACTTGGTCACTTTGAGCTCATTATGATGATGCATTACCGAGTGGGCCCAGTGATACCTCTCCGTCATACGGAGTGACAAATCCCAGTCTTGATCCGTGTCAACCCAACAGACACTTTTGGAGATACCCGTAGTATACCTTTATAGTCACCCAGTTATGTTGTGACGTTTGGCACACCCAAAGCACTCCTACGGTATCCGGGAGTTACACGATCTCATGGTCTAAGGAAAGGATACTTGACATTGGAAAACTCTAGCAAACGAACTATACGATCTTGTGCTATGTTTAGGATTGGGTCTTGTCCATCACATCATTCTCCTAATGATGTGATCTCGTTATCAATGACATCCAATGTCCATAGTCAGGAAACCATGACTATCTGTTGATCAACGAGCTAGTCAACTAGAGGCTTACTAGGGACATGTTGGTGTCTATTATTCACACATGTATTACGATTTCCGGATAACACAATTATAGCACGAATAAAGACAATTATCATGAACAAGGAAATATAATAATAATGCTTTTATTATTGCCTCTAGGGCATATTTCCAACAGTCTCCCACTTGCACTAGAGTCAATAATCTAGTTACATTGTGATGAATCAAACACCCATGGAATTCTGGTGTTGATCATGTTTTGCTGTAGGGAGAGGTTTAGTCAACGGATCTGCTACATTCAGGTCCGTATGTACTTTGCAAATATCTATGTCTCCATTTTGAACATTTTCACGAATGGAGTTGAAGCGACACTTGATGTGCCTTGTCTTCTTGTGAAACCTGGGCTCCTTGGCAAGAGCAATAGCTCCAGTGTTGTCACAGAATAGCTTGATCGGCCCCGACGCATTGGGTATGACTCCTAGGTCGGTGATGAACTCCTTCACCCGAATTGCTTCATGCGCTGCCTCTGAGGCTGCCATGTACTCCGCTTCACATGTAGATCCTGCCACGACGCTCTCCTTGCAACTGCACCAGCTTACTGCCCCACCATTCAAAATATACACGTATCCGGTTTGTGACTTAGAGTCATCCAGATCTGTGTCGAAGCTAGCGTCGACGTAACCCTTTACGACGAGCTCTTCGTCACCTCCATAAACGAGAAACATTTCCTTAGTCCTTTTCAGGTACTTCAGGATATTCTTGACCGCTGTCCAGTGTTCCTTGCCGGGATTACTTTGGTACCTTCCCACCAAACTTATGGCAAGGTTTACATCAGGTCTGGTACATAGCATGGCAAACATAATAGAACCTATGGCTGAGGCATAGGGGATGACACTCATCTCTTCTATAACTTCTGCCGTGGTCGGACATTGAGCTGAGCTCAATTTCACACCTTGCAACTCAGGCAAGAACCCCTTCTTAGACTGATCCATATTGAACTTCTTCAATATCTTATCAAGGTATGTGCTTTGTGAAAGACCTATGAGGCGTCTTGATCTGTCTCTATAGATCTTGATGCCTAATATATAAGCAGCTTCTCCAAGGTCCTTCATTGAAAAACTCTTATTCAAGTAGGCCTTAATATTGTCCAAGAGTTCTATATCATTTCCCATCAAAAGTATGTGATCTACATATAATATGAGAAATGCTACAGAGCTCCCACTCACTTTCTTGTAAATGCAGGCTTCTCCATAAGTCTGCGTAAACCCAAACGCTTTGATCATCTCATCAAAGCGAATGTTCCAACTCCGAGATGCTTGCACCAGCCCATAAATCGAGCGTTGGAGCTTGCACACCTTGTCAGCATTCTTAGGATCGACAAAACCTTCCGGCTGCATCATATACAATTCTTCCTTAAGGAAACCATTAAGGAATGCCGTTTTGACATCCATTTGCCATATTTCATAATCATAGAATGCGGCAATTGCTAACATGATTCGGACGGACTTTAGCTTCGCTACCGGTGAGAAAGTCTCATCGTAGTCAACCCCTTGTACTTGTCGATAACCCTTAGCGACAAGCCGAGCTTTATAGATGGTCACATTACCATCCGCGTCTGTCTTCTTCTTAAAGATCCATTTATTTTCTATGGCTCGCCGCTCAACGGGCAAGTCAGTCAAAGTCCATACTTCGTTTTCATACATGGATCCTATCTCGGATTTCATGGCTTCTAGCCATTTGTCGGAATCCGGGCCCGCCATCGCTTCTTCATAGTTCGAAGGTTCACCGTTGTCTAACAACATGATTTCCAAGACAGGGTTGCCGTACCACTTTGGTGCGGAACGTGTCCTTGTGGACCTTCGAATTTTAGCAGGAGCTTGATCAGAAGTATCTTGATCATCATCATCAACTTCCTCTCTAGTCGGTGCAGGCACCTTAGGAACATTTTCTTTAGTTGCGCCATTTTCCAGTTCAAGAGGTAATACTTCATCAAGGTCTACTTTCCTCCCACTTACTTCTTTTGAGAGAAACTCTTTCTCTAGAAAGGATCCATTCTTGGCAACAAAGATCTTGCCTTCGGGTCTGAGGTAGAAGGTATACCCAATAGTTTCTTTAGGGTATCCTATGAAGACGCATTTTTCCGACTTGGGTTCGAGCTTTTCAGGTTGAAGTTTCTTGACATAAGCATCGCATCCCCAAACTTTTAGAAACGACAGCTTAGGTTTCTTCCCAAACCATAATTCAAACGGTGTCGTCTCAACGGGTTTCGACGGAGCCCTATTTAAAGTGAATGCGGCAGTCTCTAAAGCATAGCCCCAAAAAGATAGCGGTAAATCGGCAAGAGACATCATAGATCGCACCATATCTAATAGAGTGCGATTACGACGTTCGGACACACCATTACGCTAAGGTGTTCCAGGCGGCATGAGTTGTGAAACTATTCCACATTTTCTTAAGTGTGTGCCAAACTCGTGACTCAAGTATTCTCCTCCATGATCTGATCGCAGGAACTTGATTTTCCTGTCACGTTGATTCTCAACCTCACTCTGAAATTCCTTGAACTTTTCAAAGGTTTCAGACGTGTGTTTCATTAAGTAGATATACCCATATCTACTCAAGTCATCAGTGAGGGTGAGAACATAACGATAGCCACCGCGAGCCTCAATACTCATTGGACCGCACACATCAGTATGTATGATTTCCAATAAGTTGGTTGCTCGCTCCATTGTTCTTGAGAACGGAGTCTTGGTCATTTTACCCATGAGGCATGGTTCGCACGTGTCAAATGATTCATAATCAAGAGACTCTAAAAGTCCATCAGCATGGAGCTTCTTCATGCGTTTGACACCTATGTGACCAAGGCGGCAGTGCCACAAGTATGTGGGACTATCATTATCAATCTTACATCTTTTGGTACTCACACTATGAACATGTGTAGCATTACGCTCGAGATTCATTAAGAATAAACCAATCACCATCGGAGCATGACCATAAAACATATCTCTCATATAAATAGAACAACCATTATTCTCGGATTTAAATGAGTAGCCATCTCATATTAAATGAGATCCTGATACAATGTTCATGCTCAAACTTGGCACTAAATAACAATTATTGAGGTTCAAAACTAATCCCGTAGGTAAATGTAGAGGCAGCGTGCCGATGGCGATCACATCGACCTTGGGACCATTCCCGACGTGCATCGTCACCTCGTCCTTCGCCAGTCTCCGCTTATTCCGCAGCTCCTGCTTTGAGTTACAAATGTGAGCAACTGCACCGGTATCAAATACCCAGGAGCTACTACGAGTACTGGTAAGGTACACATCAATTACATGTATATCACATATACCTTTTGTTTTGCCGGCCTTCTTGTCCGCTAAGTATTTGGGGCAGTTTCGTTTCTAGTGACCACTTTCCTTGCAATAAAAGCACTCAGTCTCGGGCCTGGGTCCATTCTTTGGCTTCTTCCCGGCAGCTTGCTTTCCGGGCGCGGCAACTCCCTTGCCGTCCTTCTTAAAAGCTTTCTTACCCTTGCCCTTCTTGAACTTAGTGGTTTTATTCACCATCAACACTTGATGTTCCTTTTTGACTTCTACCTCTGCTGATTTCAGCATTGCAAATACTTCAGGAATGGTCTTTTCCATCCCCTTCATATTGAAGTTCATCATAAAGCTCTTGTAGCTCGGTGGAAGCGACTGAAGGATTCTGTCAATGACCGCGTCATCCGGGAGATTAACTCCCAGCTAAGTCAAGCCGTTATGCAACCCAGACATAGTGAGTATGTGCTCACTGACAGAACTGTTTTCCTCCATCTTACAGCTGGAGAACTTGTCGGAGACTTGATATCTCTCGACCCGGGCATGAGCTTGGAATACCATTTTCAGCTCTTCAAACATCGCATATGCTCAGTGTCTCTCAAAACGCTTTTGGAGCCCCGGCTCTAAGCTGTAAAGCATGCCGCACTGAACGAGGGAGTAGTCATCGGTACGTGCCTGCCAAGCGTTCATAATGTCTTGTTCTGCAGGGAGAACAGGTGCGTCACCTAGCGGTGCTTGTAGGACATAATCTTTCTTGGCAGCTATGAGGATGATCCTCAGGTTCCGGACCCAGTTCGTGTAGTTGCTGCCATCGTCTTTCAGCTTGGTTTTCTCTAGGAATGCGTTGAAGTTGAGGACTACGTTGGCCATTTGATCTACAAGACATATTGTAAAATATTTAGACTAAGTTCATGATACTTAAGTTCATCTAATCAAATTATTCAATGAACTCCCACTTAGATAGACATCCCTCCAGTCATCTAAGTATAACATGATCCGAGTTAACTAGGCCTTGTCCGATCATCACGTGAGACGGACTAGTCAACGTCGGTGAACATCTTCATGTTGATCGTATCTTCTATACGACTCATGCTCGACCTTTCGGTCTTCTGTGTTCCGAGGCCATGTCTGTACATGCTAGGCTCGTCAAGTCAACCTAAGTGTTTTGCATGTGTAAATCTATCTTACACCCGTTGTATGTGAACGTTAGAATCTATCACACCCGATCATCACGTGGTGCTTCGAAACAACGAACTTTCGCAACGGTGCACAGTTAGGGGGAACACTTTCTTGAAATTATTATGAGGGATCATCTTATTTACTACCGTCGTTCTAAGTAAACAAGATGCAAAACACATGATAAACATCTCATGCAATCAAATAATAATAGTGACATGATATGGCCAATATCACATAGCTCCTTTGATCTCCATCTTGGGGCTCCATGATCATCTTGTCACCGGCATGACACCATGATCTCCATCATCATGATCTCCATCATTGTGTCTCCATGAAGTTGCTTGCCAACTATTACTTCTACTACTAAGGCTAACGCGTTTAGCAATAAAGTAAAGTAATTTACATGGCGTTTCTCAATGACACGCAGGTCATACAAAAAATATAGACAACTCCTATGGCTCCTGCCGGTTGTTATACTCATCGACATGCAAGTCGTGATTCCTATTACAATAGCATGAACATCTCATCCATCACATATAGATCATTCATCATTCATCACAACTTTGGCCATATCATATCACAAAGCACTTGCTGCAAAAACAAGTTAGACGTCCTCTAATTGTTATTGCAAGTTTTACGTGGCTGAAGTAGGGTTCTAGCAAGAACGTTTTCTTACCTGCGTGAAAGCCACAACGTGATTTGTCAACTTCTATTTACCCTTCATAAGGACCCTTTTCATCGAATCCGCTCCAACTAAAGTAGGAGAGACAGACACCCGCCAGCCACCTTATGCAACTTGTGCATGTTAGTCGGTGGAACCGGTCTCACGTAAGCGTACGTGTAAGGTTGGTCCGGGCCGCTTCATCCCACAATACCGTTGAAGCAAGATAAGACTAGTAGCGACAAGAAAGTTGACAACATCAACTCCCACAACAAATTGTGTTCTACTCGTGCATAGAGAACTACGCATAGACCTAGCTCTGATACCACTGTTGGGGAACGTTGCAGAAAACAAAAATTTTCCTACGGCTTCACCAAGATCCATCTATGAGTTCACCTAGCAATGAGTGATCGGATTGCATCTACATACCTTTGTAGATCACGCGCGGAAGCGTTCAAAGAACAGGGATGAGGAAGGCGTACTCGACGTGATCCAAATCACCGGAGATCCTAGCGCCGAACGGACGGCACCTCCGCGTTCAACACACGTACGGTCAGCGTAACGTCTCCTTCTTCTTGATCCAGCAAGGGGGAAGGAGAGGTTGAGGGAGATGGCTCCAGCAGCAGCACGATGGCGTGGTGTTGATGGAGCTGCAGTACTCCGGCAGGGCTTCGCCAAGCACTATGGAGGAGGAGGATGTGTTGGAGAGGGAGAGGGAGGCACCAAAGATCAAGGTAAGAAGTCCTCCATCTCCCCACTATATATAGGAGGGCCAAGGGGGGGGGGCGCCGGCCCTAGGAGATCTAATCTCCTAGGGGGGTGCGGCCAAGGGGAGGAATCCCTCCTCCCCAAGGCACCTAGGGGTGCCTTCCCCCTTTGGGACTCTTCCCTCCTTGAAACCCTAGGCGCATGGGCCTCTTGGGGCTGGTTCCCATGGCCCATGTAGTCCAAGGTGCACCCCCTACAGCCCATGTGCCCCCCCGGGACAGGTGGCCCCACCCGGTGGACCCCCGGGACCCTTCCGGTGGTCCCGGTACAATACCGGTGACCCCGAAACTTGTCCCGATGCCCGAAATAGCACTTCCTATATATAATTCTTTACCTCTGGACCATTCCGGAACTCCTCGTGATATCTGGGATATCATCCGGGACTCCGAACAACATTAGGGTTACTGCATATACATATCCCTACAACCCTAGCATCACCGAACCTTAAGTGTGTAGACCCTACGGGTTCGGGAGACATGTAGACATGACCGAGACGACTCTCCGGTCAATAGCCAACAGCGGGATCTGGATACCCATGTTGCCTCCCACATGCTCCTCGATGATCTCATTGGATGAACCACGATGTCGAGGATTCAAGCAACCCGTATACAATTCCCTTTGTCAATCGGTATGCTACTTGCCCGAGATTCGATCGTCGGTATCCCAATACCTCGTTCAATCTCGTTACCGGCAAGTCACTTTACTTGTGCCGTAATGCATGATCCCGTGACCAGACACTTGGTCACTTTGAGCTCATTATGATGATGCATTACCGAGTGGGCCCAGTGATACCTCTCCGTCATACGGAGTGACAAATCCCAGTCTTGATCCGTGTCAACCCAACAGACACTTTTGGAGATACCCGTAGTATACCTTTATAGTCACCCAGTTACGTTGTGACGTTTGGCACACCCAAAGCACTCCTACGGTATCCGGGAGTTACACGATCTCATGGTCTAAGGAAAGGATACTTGACATTGGAAAACTCTAGCAAACGAACTATACGATCTTGTGCTATGTTTAGGATTGGGTCTTGTCCATCACATCATTCTCCTAATGATGTGATCTCGTTATCAATGACATCCAATGTCCATAGTCAGGAAACCATGACTATCTGTTGATCAACGAGCTAGTCAACTAGAGGCTTACTAGGGACATGTTGGTGTCTATTATTCACACATGTATTACGATTTCTGGATAACACAATTATAGCACGAATAAAGACAATTATCATGAACAAGGAAATATAATAATAATGCTTGTATTATTGCCTCTAGGGCATATTTCCAACAGTCAAGTCAACCTAAGTGTTTGCATGTGTAAATCTGTCTTACACCCGTTGTATGTGAACGTTGGAATCTATCACACCCAATCATCACGTGGTGCTTCGAAACAACGAACTGTCGCAACAGTGCATAGTTAGGGGGAACACTTTATTGAAATTATTATGAGGGATCTTATTTACTAACGTCGTTCTAAGTAAACAAGATGCAAAAAACATGATAAACATCACATGCAATCAAATAATAGTGACATGATATGGCCAGTATCATATAGCTTCCTTTGATCTCCATCTTGGGGCTCCATGATCATCTTGTCACCGGCATGACACCATGATCTCCATCATCGTGTGTCCATGAAGTTGCTCGCCAACTATTACTTCTACTACTATGGCTAACACGTTTAGCAATAAAGTAAAGCAATTTACATGGCGTTTCTCAATGACACACAGGTCATACAAAAAATAAAGACAACTCCTATGGCTCCTGCCGGTTGTCATACTCATCGACATGCAAGTCGTGATTCCTATTACAAGAACATGATCTCATACATCACATATATATCATTCATCATTCATCACAACTTTGGCCATATCACATCACAAAACACTTGCTGCAAAAACAAGTTAGACGTCCTCTAATTGTTGTTGCAAGTTTTTACGTGGCTGCAATAGGGTTCTAGCAACAACGTTTTCATACCTACGCCAAAACCACAACGTGAATTGCCAATTTCTATTTACCCTTCATACGGACCCTGTTCATCGAATCCGATCCGACTAAAGTGGGAGAGACAGACACCCGCCAGCCACCTTATGCAACTAGTGCATGTCAGTCGGTGGAACCGGTCTCACGTAAGCGTACGTGTAAGGTTGGTCCGGGCCGTTCATCCCACGATGCCGCCGAATCAAGATAAGACTAGTAACGGCAAGCAAATTGGCAATATCGACGCCCACAACTACTTTGTGTTCTACTCGTGCATAGTAACTACGCATAGACCTAGCTCATGATGCCACTGTTGGGGAACGTTGCAGAAAACAAAAAAATTTCCTATGTTTCACCAAGATCAATCTATGGAGTCAACTAGCAATGAGAGGAGAGTTCATCTACATACCCTTGTAGATCGCGTGCTTCAAATCCAGCAAGGGGGAAGGAGAGGTTGATGAAGATCCAGTAGCACGACGGCGTGGTGGTGGATGCAGCAGTGATCGCAGCAGGGCTTCGCCGAGCTTCTGCGAGAGGGAGAGGTGTAGCAGGGGAGAGGGAGGCGCCAAGGCTTGAGGTGCGGCTGCCCTCCCTCCCCCCCTTTATATAGGCCCCCTAGGGGGGTGCACCGGCCCTAGGAGATGGGATCTCCTAGGGGGCGGCGGCCAAGGGGGTGGAGTACCCCCCAAGGCAAGTGGAGGCGCCCCCTCCCCTAGGGTTCCCAACCCTGGGCGGATGGGGGGCCAAGGGGGGGCTCACCTGCCCACTATGGGCTAGTTCCCTCCCCACTTCAGCCCATGAGGCCCTCCAGAATGGGTGGCCCCACCCGGTGGACCCTCGGGACCCTTTCGGTGGTCCCGGTACAATACCCCTGACCCCCGAAACTCTCCCGATGGCCGAAACTGCACTTCCTATATATAATTCTTCACCTCTGGACCATTCCGGAACACCTCGTGACGTCTGGGATCTCATCCGGGACTCCGAACAACTTTCGGGTTACTGCATACTCATATCTCTACAACCCTAGCATCACCGAACCTTAAGTGTGTAGACCCTACGGGTTCGGGAGACATGTAGACATGACCGAGATGACTCTCCGGTCAATAACCAACAGCGGGATCTGGATACCCATGTTGGCTCCCACATGCTCCTCGATGATCTCATCGGATGAACCACGACGTCGAGGATTCAAGCAATCCCGTATTCAATTCCCTTTGTCAATCAGTACGTTACTTGCCCGAGACTCGATCGTCGGTATCCCAATACCTCGTTCAGTCTCGTTACCGGCAAGTCACTTTACTCGTACCGTAATGCATGATCCCGTGATCAACCACTTGATCAAATTGAGCTCATTATGATGATGCATTACCGAGTGAGCCCAGAGATACCTCTCCGTCATATGGAGTGACAAATCCCAATCTCGATTCATGCCAACCCAACAGACACTTTCGGAGATACCTGTAATGTACCTTTATAGTCACCCAGTTACGTTGTGATGTTTGGCACACCCAAGGCACTCCTACGGCATCCGGGAGTTGCACAATCTCATGGTCTAAGGAAATGATACTTGACATCCAGAAAAGCTACAGCAAACGAACTACACGATCTTTGTGCTATGCTTAGGTTTGGGTCTTGTCCATCACATCATTCTCCTAATGATGTGATCCCGTTATCAATGACATCCCCATGTCCATAGCCAGGAAACCATGACTATCTGTTGATCAACGAGCTAGTCAACTAGAGGCTCACTAGGGACACATTGTGGTCTATGTATTCACACATGTATTACGATTTCCGGATAATACAATTATAGCATGAACAATAGACAATTATCATGAACAAGGAAATATAATAATCATTTTATTATTGCCTCTAGGGCATATTTCCAACAAGAAGTTCTTAGCTTTGGGTTCGATCTTGCGGTGTCCTTTCCCAGTGACAGAAGGGGCAGCAAGGCACGTATTGTATCGTTGCCATCGAGGACAACAAGATGGGTTTTTTTTATCATATTGCATGAAACTATCCCTCTACATCATGTCATCTTTCTTAAGGCAGTACTCTGTTTTTAACTTAATACTCTAGATGCATGCTGGATAGCGGTCGATGAGTGGAGTAATAGTAGTAGATGCAGGAAGGAGTCGGTTTACTTGTCTCGGACGTGATGCCTATATACATGATCATACCTAGATATTCTCATAACTATGCTCAATTCTGTCAATTGCACAACACTAATTTGTTCACCCACCGTAGAATACTTATGCTCTTGAGAGAAGTCACTAGTGAAACCTATGGCCCCTGGGTCTCTTTCTCATCATATCAATCTCCATCACTTTATTATTGCTTTGCTTTTACTTTGCCTTTTACTTTTCACTTTGCATCGCTATACCAAAAATACCAAAAAAATATTATTTATCATCTCTATCAGATCTCACTTTCGTAAGTGACCGTGAAGGGATTGACAACCCCTAAGAGCGTTTGTTGCGTTGAGCTATTGATCTTGTGTAGGTACGAGGGACTCGCGTGTAGCCTCCTACTGGATTGATACCTTGGTTCTCAAAAACCGAGGGAAATACTTACGCTACTTTGTTGCATCATCCTCTCCTCTTCGGGGAAATCCAACGCAGTGCTCAAGAGGTAGCAGACGTACAACACAAAATCATAGCAGTACAAAGACGTACTCCCTCCATTCCAAAATAGATGAGTCAACTTTGTAGTACTAACTTCGAAACGGAGGGAGTACAAATCCTAGGCGGGCTAGTTTGGCCTAGTGAGTTTCAGTGATATGATGTGGTACAGTGTCGTCCAGTCTTCATGTGTGGTAGCAGTACTGCGGGTACAGTAAGTTTTCTTGAAAAAGCGGAATTCAATGAAGTCATGATGGTTCCTTCGTCTGACTAACTTACAGTGGGAAAGGTTGGGCCTGCGCTACGACCGGGGTGGACCAGGATAATTTTGTGCATGGCAGGTGGACCAGGATGGTCGATGTCCCACATGTCGGTGAATGAAAGTATTCTTTCCGATATAGTGGACGAGCAATGAGTATTCATTGTTTATTTTTGATGAAACCTATTGTCTCCACTGTTACGATGGAGGAGTGTGAAACACGGCAGCCCACTGAACTTGGCATGTGCACCACTCCTCCTTCCTCATGTAATACTATAGTGTTGACTATCGTGTTGACTATAAGGTTGGCTATAAGGTTACAACTTTTTCTCACTTTCTCTCTATCTATTTCCTCTCAAATGTTTTTTACCTTTCTTTTTTAGACAGAATTGTTTTTAGTGCCTCTTTTTTAGAATTAGTTTTTTATACCTAGGAGCACATGTAGAGACGGGCTCCGACAGACCCCACTCCTTGACTTTGTCAATGCCTCTCTCTCCTCCACATAAGCGGGCATAGGGAATGTACAATGGTTCTATTGTAGGGATGCCACATAGGACAAATGATGAGGTGGAGGAAACATAAATCATAAGAAAAGGCTTGTCTTCTCTTATTTAAGAGAAATAAGAGAAGACAAGAGATGATCTCTTAGCACAATATGTTTCATCATGTTTTTAGGAATAACTAGTTATTGAAGATAAGGCTAAGAGATGATCCATTGAACACATGTTTTTTGTCATCTCTAAATTACATGCAAGACTTATGATAATACTATCTTATCAACCATTGTACATGCCCTTATAGCCTAGAATTTTACTGGTACTACTTGCTATGAATGCGGGCAGCTGGCGTCTGAGGGGGGAGCGCGCGTAGGGGGTGGTGGGGTGGGGCTGTTCTGGTGGGCCAGGGAGGTCAGAAGCGGGCTTGGAAGCAGTCCGGACTCCCGCATGGCCCACCTCACATTATCATTATATGTTTCTTGGAGTCCATGCGCGGCGGGCAGACGATCTCTTCTCCCTCCCCCATCTCTCTCTTCTCAGCCGACGCCCGCCGAGCGATTAGATTTCGGCTATCGACGGTTTATTCAATTGCAGTCCCACATGTCAGTGAAAATGCAAGAAAACGCGTGTCCCCTCTGGTGAGCGGCGTGCGAGCCGAACTGTCAAGGGTACGACGCGAACGTGACACGTACGAGTCGTAAGTGTGCCGCCTTTTCCTTTTGAACTTGCAAAGCGTAACATTTTCGTGCGATCAATCGATAGAAATCCATAACAAAATGACGAGGGCGATGCTTTCCCGTGTGTTAGGCAGGCTAGTTTGAGTGATATGACATGCTATAGTGCCGAGAGTCTACAATCTTACGTGGTAGGAGTGCAAAACATGGCAGATCTGATTTTGATCAAGGGATAACTGTTAGGCGGAGTGCGAAACGCGTTAGGCGGGCTAGTTTGAGTGATATGACGTGCTAGAGTGCTGTCCACTTGCTCCATTTTTATGTAAGCGAGAGTCTACACTATTGCAGTAACACATTATGTTACTACTTCTCATTAACTACTTGCCACATAAGCAAAAATTTCTTGGAGGGTGCTATGTTACTCGCTAAGTTACTCCCACTATGACTAGCCTAAGTGTTTTGGGATTATTTGGTTTTCGTAAGGTGACTTACACACCTAGATGGAGGGAGTAGTTACTACTGTAGTTTTTGGAGCAAATTACCAGTACATTAGCCTAGACTCAATGGAAAAATTCCTATCCTATGCATCAAATGGCATCTCCTTCTCTATAGGAATTGAGATGCATGTCATCTCACTTCCTATGATTTTCATATTCTTATAAAATTCCTATCCTATGAACCAAAGGAGGCCTCTACTAGAGAAACTACTATAGCTAGCAGTACTGCTGGTATAGTAGTTTTCTTCAAGAAGTGGAATTCAATGAAGTCATGACGGTTCCTTCATCCGAGCAACTTCACATTGGGAAAGGTTGTGCCTGTGATTTGACGGCTCATTAGTAATTAGTGCGGCGCGACGACCGGGGTGACTCTCCCTTGGAGTTCTGCGAGCATGGCAAGTGGACCAGGATGGTCAACGTCCCACATGTCGGCGAACGGAAGTATTCTTTCCGATATTGAGGATCAAGGAAACCGCGTGGTATAGCATCACTGCTGCTTTATATTTATTTTTTATTTATGGTGAATGCTAGCGTTTCTCTTACGACGAAGGAGTGCCAAACATGGCATGTGCTGGATGTCCCACACGTCAGGGAAAGGAGTGGGACATGAACATCATGGTAGAGCATCTCCACTTTTGGGTCGGAGACCACACGTAGTTGTACTAGTGGTATGAACGATACAATGTGCGACCCGGAGAGAAAGACATGTCTAGTTGGAAGGTCTCGGGGCATACACGTAAACAAATATAAAACCTAATATGTGCCTCAAACTAATATAGTAGTAGTAGAGTAGGCACGTACTCCATAACATCACCGGGCATTGCACGTACAACATTTTTTTGAGATCAACATTTAGTGGTAGTAAGAGACAAATGCCTATATTTCACGCATGTTCATACTATTTGTGCCATTCTACTTCACTTATTGCGCTACATTACTCAAGTTCGTACGTCCACTCCTGGGTACATGTCCGTCTCGTAGTTCCAGTCCCATGTGTTCTTCATAGATGGAACAGTCCATAACTGTGGGCAACAGAAGTCCATATCATCGCAGTTAGTGTGGCTCCCCATGATGGAGACTAATCCAAACTATGGCCAGCCTCGATGCGGAGCAGTCGCGTCCACTGGGAAGTGGCGCTCTCTCGGACGTCGTGCTGCTTCAAAGCCGATGCCAGTGAGAGGTCGCCTCCGCTCTGGCCGGGCATTAATGCGGCACTAATGTTCCGGGGCGACGCTGACTGTTTCATGTGGGAAGTGCACACCGACAAGGGAGGGGGTTGGGTCGGCCAGTGTGGTCAGACGCGGGCGTGGTGGTGGTACTAGTAGTTTGCAAAACTACTCAAATATTGCACTCAGTTTCCTAAGAAAATGTGGTAAAAAATGTTACTCCACAGCCCACTTCCCTTCTCCTTGCTCTTCCACCGCCCGCGCACGTCCGCGGGAAGCGACCGGTCAACCCTTATATAGGAGTGCTAGCACAAAAAGATGCATGCATGACCACTAAAATTTCCAGATCAAAGCGCCGCTCCGGCGGGAGTATGGCATATGTAGTTACCTTCGGCCGGGCCATGGCTACCGGGCTACGGCGACCAGAGAAGAGGCGACAGGAGGGGAATGAATGCGTCTACTATTTGGGTTCCCCGTCCGGCTTAAATAAATGCACACCATCACGTGTACCCGCGGGTGCACAAATTGTAACATACGTGTCTGCTTAAGTGGGCGTCACATAACTGGTGTGTGTGAGAGATTCTGAGAGACACAGTCCATGTGTGCGACTCTACTCTTCGGACATGTACCCAACCTTTTGCATCAGGATATAAGTATAATGGTATTACACTTTAGCTAGTGATTTACGTGGCCATGTAAACATGGTTGTGAAAAAAAAAGTCTCTTCCTGCTCGTGATTTGCGTTGTATAATTACTAGCAAGATGCTCATGCATTGCACGGAACATCAATATGCATTTTTTACAAAACACCTGTTGTGATTGACCCATGCAGGAGTAATCCCATGTGTAAAAACTAATGATATCTCGAGAATTTTATCGGAAAACTAGTATCTCGACAATTTCATTAAAATAAAATGAAAGATGAGAGATAAGGTGAGGAGGAGTGGAGCGTGGTGGTGACTGGTGGTCGGACTGGTTGGAGGCATGGGTATGGACGGCGCCGGCAGGCGGCAGCGGCCACCATGCTAGATTGTTCCAGAGACTTCCTTTTTTAATTGCTGAGCAATGAGGTTGTGGGAGATAAGGACGATGAACGACGCAAGGCCTTGTCTGTAAATGTGGAGAGAGGTGCGGGTATCTTTTATAAAAATGTCATAGTTTGCTTTATATCCGTCAGATATAGATCGGACGGTCTATATTACAAGATGGCAGACACACCATCATCACCAACTCGTTTTTTATAAGAGTAGAGATGATAAGTTTGCTAACTACTAAAGTAAAGTGGAATTTGTCCATGTTATAAAAGTAAATTAAGGTGATTGCTTATCATACGGTAAGGTTGGACAAAGGGTGGTAGGAACAAATGCTCTACCTAGAGCACGTGTGTGTGAGATGGAGTCTTAGTGTGTGTGGGGGGTGCGTGTGTGTGTGATGCGGGGTCCTCGGTGGTGGATGTAATTTAAGTGTGTGCGGCTTCATCATAGTGTATGAAAGAGGCCACCAACGAGGTGGTGTGAGAGAGAAAAGGCTCGTAGAGAGGGAAGAGAAGGCGTGTGCGCGTGAGAGGAGTCGACATCGAGAGAACATGTTTGTTCGAGAGACACCGATGAAGACTACTATATATGATGGTGCATGTAGGCGGGAATTAAACGAAGGGATGGTATTATTTGTTTTGGGGATATTGGAGAAGAGTGAGAGAGGGGGGTAGCTAGAAGGAGATTGTTAAGTGTGAGTGTGTGTTTTACCCATCCAGGCGGAAGTTATGTGCACACAAGAAGAGAACGATTCGATGTGGCGTTAGGGTTGAGGGTAATTAGCTATGTATGGAGACATATGAGACCTTGAACGTGCATGTGCGAGAGGTATACATGTATACGTTGGATGTGTGTGTGTGCGCGCGAGCATGATCGAGATAAAAGAAAGAAGACATAAGTCATAAGATCAACGATATGGGAGAGATCGGTATGACAATCACTACAAAAAAATACACTTCCGTGATGATACGTGTTTGTCACAGTAGGCCGCGTTTTTTGTCATGCATTTACATCCATGACAAATTTATGATAGAATCAAGATAATCATACATGTGCTGTCGTAGAAGTGTTCCATAAAATTACCAAAATTATCATCACGGAAGTGTCCACTTCCATGACGATAAATCGCGCGTCACCAGAAGTGCTTTCGTCAAGTGTGACCGACATGTGGCATCCACCGTAACGGAACGCTGTTAAGCTATCAGGTCGGGTTTTGGATCCGATAACCAGTTAACAGCCCCGACCAATGGGAAATTTCCACGTGTAAAATTCTTATTGGCCGGACGAAACACGTGTCAGCTCATCAGTGGGTCAGATAGGCGCCTATGATATGTCGGCATGTGCCACAGCCCACCACTGGCCCATTTAGCTTACAAAGCCGGCCCGTTTGACTTGGTCAAAAGTTAATGGGCTGGCCCATGAAAAGCCTGTTAACAGTCTCTTCGCAAATAGCCCATTTTACGACCCGTTAAGTCATAGCCCATTAGGCCCTAAAGGAAATCGGCCCAACAATGTCATGTGGGCCATCGAATATAACACCAGCCCATTTCACTTTTGGCCCATGTATGGCCCACGATGTCTTTCGGCCCATATGAGGCCTTCGTATCTTTTGGCCCTTTACAGGCCCACGGTGACTCTAGCCCATAATGAACAGTAATTTTCTCTATACCCGTTAATGGCTCGTGATTTACTTGGGCCGTTTCCAGCCCGTGTTAGCTTTCGGCCTATTGATGGCCCATACGTTCTTGGGCTCCTTTTCGGCCCTCGATTACTTCCAGCCCGTTACTGGCATGTTCCCCTAATGGGCCAAATTCGGCCCATGGCAAGAGTCGACCCGTTACTGGCCTGTTCCCCTAATGGGCCAAATTCGGCCCATGGCAAGAGTCGGCCCGTTACTGGCCTGTTACCCTAATGGGCCAAATTCGGCCCATGGCAAGAGTCGGCCCGTTTCTGGCCTGTTAACCCATTGCGCCATTTCCAGCCCATCCTATATTCTGGCCCATTAATGGCCCGTTATGCCTGTGACAGAATTAAGCCTTTGCTATCCTACGGCCTGTTAACGGCCTGTTACCGTGCTGGGCCGATACCAATTACGCCCGATTACGGCCCTTGTAGACCCATTTATCCGATGGCCCGAGGCCCACCAATTACATGCCCATTTATCGATGGCCCGTAGGAGACCCATGGATCCTACGACCCGTATATGGCCCATGGTAGTTGCGGCCACTAGCAAACCAGGGAAAAAGAAGACTACGAAATAAATAAGGCTGAAACTAACGCTAGGCTATTAAGGTGATTGCACAGATTACATCCACTCGGCATCAAAGATCGCCACCAATGCAAATATAGGGAACACCCTACACTATACAAAAATGGCTTGCTGTTTTCTTCAGCCGGTGGCTGCACGTCAAGAATAAATTTTGTATAGCACCAAAATAAATTACAACTATATAACAAAAGGAAGGTTGGCATAAAACTTAACAGTCTAGCAGATAAATGCACCACCAGAAATTTAGAAGCTCAGTTCATTTGACCTGACTGTTACATTTTCATGTTGTATTGTCCGATGGAGCACCATAAACCTCGCCTTCATTTCCCCTAGGCTCCTGAACAACATAGCAAATGTCTGATAGTCTGGTTTCAAAACCATGCATATCTTGACGACATTGAGCAATGTTTCTCCTTGTTTCACAAAGGGTCTCTGTTAGGGAATGGACTTGTGTCTGGAGCGCAGATACAACATTGCTTTGAGCTTGCATATCTTGATCATGAGGCAGTTTGGACGATATTGCCTTAACAACCAACCCAGTATTACGCAAGAACGTGCTTTTGGCACTGTTAGTGGATAGGTACTGACCCACTGCAGCAAGAGCTGACATTGCGGTTATAGTTGCCTCTCCACCTTCAGAAGGTGGCGGTTCCACCATTTTTTCCATAGCTCGCTGAAAAGTTGAGGTTTTACATTAGTAGTACCAGAACAGAAGATATTAAGGAGGCAGCAAAACCAAACAAAATAGCTTTGGTCTATATACATAACTTATTCTGGTGAACCCATGTAAAATATTAGTTGTATTTCATTGCAAAGTACATAATAAAACCAGGTTCCAAACATATGACCATGTACCATCACTAATGTATTGTCTATTTCTTCACATTGTATTGAGGGCTAAGGATAAAGAGACGAAGTTTATAATATGGTAAGCATAGTATGACATCATTCATATCACAAAACAACTGAGAACAGACAAACATGCAATTGTAACGTTGTGTGGGCAAGTCCAACACGGAACTAGATTACGGGTCAAGATCAAAGGAACATGATGAGGACATCAATACCATTGTTACACCCACGGCCCCTGCTGCTATACATACTGGACCAATTACTAGAGCTCGCGCACACTAATTGAATTATCAGGTGCTTTCGTTTCTTGGTAACGATTCTAATGTTCATGGGAATATGATGCTGCCTAAATTGGATACATTTGTTTTGCTTAGAAATGAAGGGCCTATCTTGGACAAGAAAGATGAACCTTGGAACAAGTTCAAGCATGGAGATGATGGCATGCGCAAGGGGATCTAGAACAGAGTCACAAGTGATAATTTCAGGACTTTGAAGCCACCATAAGGAGTGCATGAAGCCTTGGATGAAATATACAAGATGCCAATTCATAAATTTCGTCTAGAGGCTATTTTAGGTGCTGCGTCACCTTATTATTGGGCCAGGCCCATGTATTTTCGAAATACTTAAGTATAGGCTGTTTTTAGAGTCCGTATGTGTGGGGAAACAAGAGTTAGGGTTGGTTTCGTACCCCTCCTCCAAGGGCCACGAAATCTCCCCTCTTCCCCCATATATATAGCCCTTAGGGTGTTTTTTAGACTTTGGGTTTTGTTTAGATTAAAGTTCACCATAGCTGCACCTTCACGTACTTCGTTTGTGTTCAACGACCAGACAAAGGCGTCACAGAACCCCACCTTCATTAATAAAGCTTTCCTCTTAAGCTTTCCTCTTTTAATTCGCAATATCCAGATTGCAATCTCAGTTTCTTGCTTGTTCTTCGTTTGCTCGCAGGAAATAGACCCTCATGGTCAGGTTGATCGTGCTCCGGCGTGGTTAATAACCCTTGGAAGTTAGTTTAGCGATTGCTAAGGCGCGACGTCTTCGCACGTTCGTAGTCGGATCGTCAAAGTCGACTCCCACAAAAAACGATATCTATCTCATCGAAACATCGGGACACCTTTGCCCCTATCAAGTGGTATTAGATTTTCAGGTTGCTCAATGAGATTTTACAGTTTTTCATAGTTTAGATCGAGTCTGTTCTTCATACCTATATTCAATGAAAAAGCCAAAAAAATTAGGGTTAGCTCATCATATCCGAACCAATCTGAGCCTTTGCATAGTATTTTTAGAGTTTTGCTTTGTTGAATTTGCGGTTGCATCATCGTGTCGAGTTGCTGGTCTTAGCGTCTAGTCCCTTAGAGTTTTGAGTTCTGTTCACAGGTTGTCACGCTGCTGCCGCACCATCGTCATTGTCATTGCCATATACCACCACCCCACCATATACATCGCCACTGCCATATACAACCACCAATCCGAGTCCACATATACCATCGCCATATACAACCACCAATCCGAGTCCACATATACCATCACCATATACCACCACCAGTCCGAGTTCCACCAAATTCATCACCGCCAACAGTCCGAGTTCCACCAGTTTTATCTCCGCTACCAGTCCTAGTCCGAGTCCAGTATTAGTTGCTTTGTTTTCGAGTTCCAGATCACGCGATACTTCAAGTCGTGACAGAGTAGGACTCCTGAGATTCCGTGCTACCCACAGAAGAAAAATAGTTCCAAACTCAAAAAAAACTAAGTCTGGAAAATTCTGGCTAGGCAGTTATTAGACCATTTCTAGACTTTTTCGAAAAAAATTGTTGCGTAGCAAAAAAAGAGGAAAAAGTGCAAAAAAAGTGCAAAAAAAATCAGAGAGTGCTCCTCCCTTGTTTACGTGCAGCGCCGTGATTTTGTTAGTGTTCTAGGCTCGCGTCTCTAGCACGGTCTAGCCTAGGACCAGCACAGTACCGTTGTTGAGCGTTTATTCAACATTGCATCTCTGAATTGATTATTGCTGACCCTTTTTGCTACCATATTATAAGCCTTCCCAGCTCCACATACATCTACGTCGTGCGTTTGACTCTCCCTGGTAATCGCTCTATCCAAGCTTTGAGAGTTTTGACTACGACGGTTGCTGATCACCGCCTACTGCTGGGTAAGAACTGGTAAGAATTTGAGATTTGCTTGACGGATTTGTGACATCCACCACCACCTCTTGTTAGTAGTATGTAGGATCCTATTCTTGTGTGTTTCTATTGCTACTAACCATGGCAGGATCACAAGCCGACGAGACTGACTGGGAGAACATGACGAATAAGGAGTTGCATGATAAATTTCAGCAAATGATGAGTGGACAGGTGCAAGATGTGCTAAACAGATTTGAAAAGGCCATGGAGAAGATAGATGGCATGGAGAAGACGTTCGAAACAAAGCTTGATAACAAGTTTAATGAATTGCTCGCGCGTCTTCCACCACCACCACCGGCTACCCCTAACGCACCTCTCCAACAACAACAACAACAACAACAACAAAAACAAAAACAACAACAACACCGCTTTCCAAATCAAGTGGGACGAGCACAACGCATTCCCATTGACCCTGGGCAAACTTCGGGTGCCGCTGTTGATGCTTCTGCCACTCCTGCTGCTACTGCAAAGGTGGAGGAACATTACGAGGATGAGGTTGACCAAAATCAGAACTACGTGCAACCACCAGCACCACCACCACCAGGTCGTCCTCATGCATATCATCGCAACGGTAGGGCTGCACCACCACCTGAGGTACATTACCATCTTCCTAAACTAAAATTGAATATTTCACCATTTGAGGGTAGATATGTTCCTGATATATATCTTACTTGGGAGTTAAAAACTGAACAACGATTTACATGTTTACAATATCCTGAGGAGAGACGTGTTCCTGCTACTATTTGTGCTTTCACTCGCTTTGCATGTGTTTGGTGGTCTGAAAATTGTAGATTATATCCTATTCCACCTACTTGGGCTGCTTTGAAAATTGCTATGCGTACTCGTTGGGTTCCACCATATTATCAACGTGAATTACTTCAAAAATTGAAGCGTTTAAGACAAGGAAAAAATTCTGTAGAAGAATATTATCAGGAATTACAAACTGGCATGATTAGATGTGGTATTGTTGAGGAGAATGAAGCTATGCTTGCACGTTTTATGGGTGGATTGAATAGAGAGATTTAGACCATTCTAGAGTATAAGGAGTATACTAATATCACTCATTTATTCCATCTTGCTTGTAAAGCTGAACGAGAAGTGCAGGATCGATAGTCATTAGCGCGAACTAACTTTTCTGCAGGTCGATCTTCATCATGGACACCATGTGCATCTTCTACTTCCACTCCACCAGCACCTCCATCAGGTGCCACCTCCAGTCGTGATACAAGAAAGTAGGCACAACCACCACTATCTGCCAAGAGCACAACTGCCGGGCCTGCACAGAGCTCTTCTTCTTCCATGGCATCAATAGGGAACACAAGTGATATTATTTGTCGTCGTTGTAAGGGAAGAAGACATTTTGCGAGAGAATGCCAATCTCAGCGCGTGATGATTGCTACTGAGGATGGTGGGTATGAGTCCGCTAGTGACTATGATGAGGAGACTTTGGCTCTTATTACACATGAAGAACACGGTGGAGAGGATTCTGATCATGAGACGCAATACATGGCTGCTGAAGATGCTGACAGGTATGAATGTTTAGTTGCTCAACGTGTTTTGAGTCTGCAGGTTACACAAGCCGAGCAAAATCAGAGGCATAATTTGTTCCATACAAAGGGAGTTGTGAAGGAACATTCTGTTCGCGTCATCATAGATGGAGGGAGCTGCAATAACTTGGCTAGCATGGAGATGGTGGAGAAGCTATCTCTCACCACAAGACCACATCCACATCCTTACTACATCCAATGGTTCAACAACAGCGGCAAGGTTAAGGTAACACGTACTGTTTGTGCGCATTTTAGTATCTCTACATATGTTGATTATGTTGATTGTGATGCGGTACCTATGCAAGCATGTTCCTTATTACTTGGTAGACCATGGCAATTTGATAAAAATTCTGTACACCATGGTAGAAACAATCAGTATACTTTTGTTCATAAGGATAAAAATATTACTTTGCTTCCTATGACTCCTGAATCCATTTTGAAAGATGATATTAATAGAGCTAATAAAGCAAAATAGGAGCAAAATAAAACTGAAAATCAGATTGTGGCAAAAGAATTTGAGCAGCAAATGAAACCTAATAATAAACCATCTAGTGTTGCTTCTGAAATTAAATTGAAAAGTGCATGTTTACTTGCCAGAAAATCTGATATTCATGAGCTAGATATCAGCAAATCTGTTTGCTATGCTTTTGTGTGCAAAGAGGCATTATTGTCATTCGAGGACATGCCTTCCTCTTTGCCTCCTGTTGTCACTAACATTTTGCAGGAGTTCGCTGACGTCTTTCCAGAAGACGTGCCACCGGGATTACCACCTAATCGAGGGATTAAGCATCAAATTGACTTAATTCCCGATGCATCATTACCCAACCGTGCACCATACCGTACCAATCCGGAGGAGACGAAGCAGATTATGCGTCAAGTACAAGAACTGCTCGACAAAGGTTATATACGCGAATCCCTTAGTCCTTGTGCTGTTCCTATCATTTTAGTTCCGAAAAAGGATGGTACGTCGCCTATGTGCGTTGATTGTAGAGGCATTAATAATATTACTATTCGTTATCGTCATCGCATTCCTAGGCTAGATGATATGCTTGATGAATTGAGTGGCTCTACAATATTCTCCAAAGTTGATTTGCGTAGTGGATTCCATCAAATTCGTATGAAATTGGGAGATGAACGGAAAACAACTTTTAAAACTAAGTTTGGATTATATGAGTGATTAGTTATGCCTTTTGGGTTAACTAATGCACCTAGTACTTTCATGAGATTAATGAACGAAGTTTTACGTGCTTTCATTGGACGATTTGTGGTAGTTTACTTTGATGACATATTGATTTATAGCAAATCTTTGGAGGAACATTTGGAACATTTACGTGCTGTTTTTATTGCTCTACGTGATGCACGTTTGTTTGGTAACCTTGGAAAGTGCACCTTTTGCACCGACCGAGTTTCTTTTCTTGGCTATGTTGTTACTCCACAGGGAATTGAAGTTGATAAAGCCAAGATTGAAGCTATTGAGAGTTGGCCGCAGCCCAAAACGGTCACAGAAGTGAGGAGTTTCCTTGGCCTTGCTGGTTTCTATAGGCGTTTTGTGAGAGATTTCAGCACCATTGCTGCACCTCTCAACGAGCTTACAAAGAAGGATGTGCCTTTTGTTTGGGGTACCGCACAGGAAGAAGCCTTCATGGTATTGAAAGATAAGTTGACACATGCTCCTTTACTCCAACTTCCTGATTTTAATAAGACTTTTGAGCTTGAATGTGATGCTAGTGGAATTGGATTAGGAGGTGTGTTATTACAAGATGGCAAACCTGTTGCATACTTTTCTAAAAAATTGAGTGGGCCTAGTCTGAACTATTCTACTTATGATAAAGAATTATATGCTCTTGTTCGGACCTTAGAAACACGGCAACATTATTTATGGCCCAAGGAATTTGTTATACATTCTGATCATGAATCTTTGAAACACATTAAAAGTCAAGCAAAACTGAACCATAGACATGCTAAATGGGTTGAATTCATTGAGACTTTCCCTTATGTCATTAAACACAAGAAGGGTAAAGAAAATATTATTGATGATGCATTATCTCGTTGTTATACTATGCTTTCACAACTTGACTTTAAAATATTTGGTTTGGAGACCATCAAAGATCAATATGTTCATGATGCTGAATTTAAAGATGTATTGCAGAATTGTAAGGAAGGGAGAACTTGGAACAAGTTCGTTCTTAACGATGGATTTGTGTTTCGTGCTAACAAGCTATGCATTCCAGCTAGCTCCGTTCATCTTTTGTTGTTGCAGGAGGCGCATGGAGGAGGATTAATGGGACACTTTGGTGTCAAGAAGACGAAGGATATACTTGCTACACATTTCTTTTGGCCCAAGATGAGACGAGATGTTGAGCGTTTTGTTGCTCGCTGCACTACATGTCAAAAAGCTAAGTCACGACTCAATCCTCATGGTTTATATATGCCTTTGCCTGTACCTAGTGTTCCTTGGGAGGATATATCTATGGACTTTGTTTTAGGTTTACCTCGAACAAAGAAGGGGAGGGATATCATATTTGTTGTCGTGGATAGGTTCTGGAAAATGGCACACTTTATACCATGTCATAAAAGCGATGATGCTGTTAATGTTGTTGATTTGTTCTTTTGTGAAATTATTCGCTTGCATGGTGTGCCAAATACTACTGTTTCAGATCATGATACTAAATTTCTTAGCCACTTTTGGAGATGTTTATGGGCTAAGTTGGGGACTAAACTGCTTTTTAGTACTACTTGTCACCCCCAAACTGATGGACAAACTGAAGTAGTCAATAGAACATTGTCTACTATGCTTAGGGCTGTTTTGAAGAATAAGAAGAAAATGTGGGAAGAATGCTTGCCTCATATTGAATTTGCTTATAATCGTTCATTGCATTCTACTACTAAGATGTGCCCTTTTGAAATTGTGTATGGTTTCCTACCTCGTGCACCTATTGATTTGTTGCCTCTTCCATCTTCAGAGAAGGTTAATTTTGATGCTAAAGAACGTGCTGAATTGATTTTAAAAATGCATGAGTTAACTAGGGAAAACATTGATCATATGAGTGCTAAATATAAACTTGCTGGAGATAAGGGTAGAAAACATGTTGTGTTTTCACCTGGAGATCTTGTTTGGTTACATTTGCGTAAGGATAGATTTCCTAATTTGCGCAAATCAAAGCTAATGCCATGTGCTGATGGTCCTTTTAAGGTGTTAGAGAAAATAAATGATAATGCCTATAAACTTGAGTTGCCTGCAGATTTTGGGGTTAGTCCCACTTTTAACATTGCAGATTTGAAGCCTTATTTTGGTGAGGACGATGAACTTTTGTCGAGGACGACTTCATTTCAAGAAGGGGAGGATGATGAGGACATCAATACCATTGTTACACCCACGGCCCCTGCTGCTATACATACTGGACCAATTACTAGAGCTCGCGCACGCCAATTGAATTATTAGGTACTTTTGTTTCTTGGTAACGATTCTAATGTTCATGGGAATATGATGCTGCCTAAATTGGATACATTTGTTTTGCTTACAAATGAAGGACCTATCTTGGACAAGAAAGATGAACCTTGGAACAAGTTCAAGCATGGAGATGATGGCATGCGCAAGGGGATCAAGAATGGACTTACAAGTAATAATTTCAGGACTTTGAAGCCACCATAAGGAGTGCATGAAGCCTTGGACGAAATATACAAGATGCCAATTCATAAATTTTGTCCAGAGGCTATTTTAGGTGTTGCGTCACCTTATTATTGGTCCAGGCCCATGTATTTTCGAAATACTTAAGTATAGGCTGTTTTTAGAGTCCGTATGTGTGGGGAAACAAGAGTTAGGGTTGGTTTCGGACCCCTCCTCCAAGGGCCACGAAATCCCCCCTCTTCCTCCACATATACAACCCTTAGGGCGTCGTTTAGACTTTGGGTTTTGTTTAGATTAAAGTTCGCCATAGCTGCAACTTCGCGTACTTCATTTGTGTTCAACGACTAGACAAAGGCGTCACAGAACCCCACCTTCATTAATAAAGCTTTCCTCTTTTAATTCGCAATATCCAGATTGCAATCTCAGTTTCTTGCTTGTTCTTCATTTGCTCGCAGGAAATAGACCCTCGTGGTCAAGTTGATCGTGCTCCGGCGTGGTCAATAACCCTTGGAAATTGGTTTAGCGATTGCTAAGGCGCGACGTCTTCACACGTTCGTAGTCGGATCGTCAAAGTCGACTCCCACAGAAAACGATATCTATCTCATCGAAACATCGGGACACCTTTGCCCCTATCAGAATATCACTCCTCTCTTTTAAAACTTGTAAGGTGCAATGATATGTTAAGACAATTGTGTATAAAATTGAAAAGAGTAATAGACATTGCCTTCAAAGTGAGTTTTCCTCAAGTTATACCGATACTGTCGCAGAGCATACTTGAAAACATGGGTACAAGCTTTTCTGGTTGCATCATCTTGGCTATCCAACTTGAACCTCATCCGTTGAAAATTATGAGAGTCTCATTATCAGCAACCTAGAAATTATGGGACAGAGCAAGACGATATTACTAGTTTCTATACATAACCATACTTACAGATAAATGGTCGAGGAAGGTGTTGAACTGGGTTTCGTCTTTGTCATTCCTGTCCTGAATCCATGTTGGGAGGATACGTACATGACACCTAATGGCAACCGCTGCCTCTGATACTAACTTGGATGACTCTGTAGCATCACATGGCCTTTTTAAACCTGCCTCAAAATGGATCTCCATTCTTCCTCCTCTAGATTTAGTTAACCTATCGAGCATTATCCCTGATGTTTGTTTCCTCTTGTGCCTAGGTGCTAGTCCAACAACGAACATAGGAAGTGTTAGTGTACATCAAACTGTGAGACTACATATAAAGAAGCATGCAACTGTAACTTGACTCCAGCAACTACCTTCTTGCTGTTGAAGCTCACAAGGTTCATCTGATATTGCCAACTCGTCTTGTGTCAAGAGTGCTTGGGAAGTAGTGTCAGGTGGCAAGGGAGCTTGGGAACGTGCTGCTAGCTCAGTTGATGCACGAGTAAGTCATGCAGCTGGTAGTACTATGGTAGGTGTTGCAAGAACTAGGGCTGTCTCTGCTTGTTTGGTGGCATCTATTTGTTTCTGTTTGGCTTTTTTTGCAACTCGTGAAGCATGGGATGCCATGTTTGTAGAATTTTCCACTAGACTTTGACCTTCTATTGCACTATCAGTACCAGCAGAATCTGCAGGATTCATCCGCTTCTCATTCCCTGCCATTCTGTGTTTCTTCCTATTTCTCTGTGCCATGTTAAGTCAAGCCGACAAGAAAAACGAATAACAATTTAGTTCTTCAGAACAAATTGAAGCGTGATGCAGATGAACTGAACTTTGATGTTAGACAACCACTTGATAGGAGGATGTAATATGTATGAAAAACAGGACGGAAGAGATAACCAAAACTATGATGTGTAAACTAAGAAGAAGACATTTCACCAAATTAGAAACAACGCAATGGAAGGTAGACACCATATGAAATATGCTACAAATATCGCTCTGCCAAGTTAACAGTGTCTCATCATAAATGGCGTTTAAACAAATGTGAAGCAGTACAAGAAATAAATCATATGCAAGATGCAAACAACATCACACTACCATGTTAGAGGTCTCTTGTCATTAGTGCCATTGCATATTCACAGCATTGCATATTCACAGCTTATGATGTGTAAACTAAGGAGAAGGCATTTCAACAAATTAGAAGCAATGAAAGCTAGACACCATATGAAAGATGCAACGAATATCACTCTACCAAGTTAAAATTGTCTCGTCATAAGTGCCATTTCAACAAATTAGTAGTATAAGCTAGGAAAGAATGTGAGATGTAACCTATATCACACTCCAAAGTCAAACCTGTCTTATGATAAGTGATTGTTGCAGGTTACACAACAGTAGTAATTTGATGTAAGAACATGGTGTGATAGACAGATATTGTATGGTCTAGAAACAGGAACACGTGTCTTATTCAAGTATAATATGTAAAGTAAGCAGATGGAATTCAACAAAATTAGAAGCAACACAAGCTAGACATCACACATAACATGCAACCACATATAACAATGCCAAGTTAGAGGGAGCACCGGTGATGCTGCACTAGGGGAGACGTGCTCATCATAAACACAACTTTGTTGAGTGTCTATGCATGTGTTGTCTTGGAAATCATCTTGGGGGTGTGGAGGAGTAGAAACTGTAGAGGCCCTCCATTCGGAAGGAGCGCCTTTATGTGCTGCCTTGCTAACTTCCTTCCACATTATTGATTTTGAATTGCCAAGTAAAACCGACAAGAAAGAGCAATAAAATTCTCTCTTCAGAACTCATTCATGCATGATACTGACAATCACTACTTTGATGTAAGGCAAACACATGATACCAGGATGGAATATGTATGAAAAACAGGACGGCATGGCATGTTCAAAACTGTTTGTGTAAACTAAGCGGAAACCATTCCAGCAAATAAGAAGCAACGCAAGCTAGACACCACATGAAAGATGCAACCAATATGACTCTGCCAAGTTAAAAGCGTCCCATCATAAATGGAATTTCAACAAATTAGAAGCAGCACATGCTATAAATCATATGAAAGATGCAACTAATATCCCACTGCATATACTAAAGGTGTCTCGTCATGTTGATTGATGCGGGACACAAAAAAACAATAGTTTTATGTAAGGACATGCTTAATAGACAAATGTACTATATACTAAATACAGGAAGGCATGTCACATTAACAGGTATAATGTATAAGCTAAGCAGACTAGCACATGCAGTTTAACCAGATTGGAAGAATTACAATCTAGACACCATATGCAACATGCAACCACATATCACGCTGCCAAGTTAGAGCAAGCACCTGCGATGCTAGTGTTGGGAAAATGCTGTAATCAACTATAGAGCTACGTTCACTATCTTCATATAGCATTTCTATTTCTTGAGAATCATGTCGGGAGGCTGACGCTGCATTCTTTAAAAGAGGAGTAGTCCCCTTGCCTACCTGCCTTGTCATAAGTGATTGATGAGGGATACACAAGAACATTTGTTTGATGTAAGAACATGGTTAATACACAGATGTACTAGTATGTACCAAAAACAGAAAGGCATGTCATATTCAAAGGTATAATGTGTAAGCTAAGCAGATGCAATTTAACCAAATTGGAAGCAATACAAGCTAGACATCCGGCTGGAGTGGTGAGCATGATCATCTAGGACCTGAGAGCCTGGTGGGAGGCGGGCTGCTTCGCCACCATCGCAGCTTTTTAGTTGGCTTCCAGGTGATGCCTATCTTTGTTGGGCTTGTCACTGGCTCGGCCAGTCCCCTGACTAGCTATTTGTCCTCTGGTGCTCACGGGATGGTGGTTCATGTAAAAAAATATCTTTCCTTATCTTACCAACTTCGGCCTTTCGAATACAAGCTAGACACCATATGTAACATGCAACCACATATGACACCGCGAAGTTAAAGCAAGCACCTGGGATGGCGGTTCATTGCGAGCGAGGTCATCAACTCCAGAGCTACGTTTACCGTCTCCATCTGCTGACATTGCACCCTTTATAGTGCTGTAACGTGTCTTGCCTACCCGCATACGAAGCTGGAGTGACTTCTCTCTTTTCTTTTTGGCTTCTCTCATGGCAGCAGAGTCTAAAATACCCTTGCATAAAAACACAATAGTGAGAGTAAGGGTGAAGTGTGTGCATAACTAGTGCACTGTAAAAGTAGCAGATAGCAGGTGGCTGAAAAATAAATGACAGGAGACATATGATAGCTCTACAACATTGCATGGCAAACAAAATTAGATTCTACTCTGTATGATTTTGTAATATATGAGCACAGGAAATGCAGGTACTCCTCCAGCACACCACCACATGTGGTCATATCTAAGATAACAGTCGACTGGAAATAAATAGGTCAGTCGATTTTTTTAATGAACCGTCCAATCTATAAGGAATGGGCAGATGGCCTTCGTCTACCTCCCGCCAGTCACTGTTGACGATCTTTCTCGAACCGCTAGCGACCACCGGCCCAGACCCCTGCCTCCGCCGCCCCGCCCTCCCATCGACCTCACACCACCGCCGTGCTTGGCAGCGCCCCCAGGCCATCCCTTTAATCCCGGCCGTCCTCCAGATCGGGCGCCAGTAGCTCTAGGCCACACACGCCCCTAAGATAAACACCAAGGCGCTGCTTCCCCGGCGTAATAGGCGTACTAGCGCCTGTTACGCTGGGGAATGCTTCCGTTAATTGGGAATCAACTGGCTAGAAATTGAAATTCAGGGGGGTGACGGACCTCTTGCTAAGGTGAAATAGTATATGAGGAGAAACGTTGTGCATCACGAGTTACTAGGAACATCTAGTATCAAGAAGAAGCGGTCAACTAGTGTCTTCTGTGGGATGAATATCGTGCAAGCAGAGACGTAAGATTTGCACAAATAAGGGAAGAGGGGTACCTTTTTCGGTTGCCGGTGTGGTCACCTCCACATGTCGCGCCGATCTTCTTCTTTTTACCGGGGAAACCGATGTTCTAGAGGGTGCAGGCTTGGACGAACCCATGGCCAAATTGTTGACTGTGTTGCCGTGGCCGTATGTCGATGGAGGGGAAGCAGATCTGAGGCGGCGAAGGATGGCGTAGCACGAACAGCTCCGGTGTGGTGGAGGGTGGCGAAGTTGGAGCGGCAGTGGTGAGGCGCAGGATGGCGTGGTTGAACTGGCTCGGGTATGGACGACTCGGCCTCGGCTTCAACTACTAGCCGTGGAGGGCATTGCGGTTGAGGTTGCGGTGGACGATGACGTCGGGGTATCGGCTCCGGCGTGATGGAGGAGGGCGGCAGTTGATGGGTGGGATGGGGTGGCGGACGGAGGGCGCCGGGGTTTCCCGTCTGGTGGAGAGGTAGTTTCGGCACCCACGGAGTACGAATGGGGAATCAGACGGGTGGGGGGGAACCATGTTTCGGTCTGGGACGCCCTTGTTTTTGGCTTTTTTGAACAGAAGATGGGACGCGCTTGTTTGAAATTTGGGGAAAGTACAAACTTTGCCCCCTCTTAAATTTCGGACCTACTGCGGGTCGGGGGTAGGATGGTAATCTCAGGTGTCCCAAATAGTGGGCGGGAGCGATTTCGGCCGCGCGCATGTGTGCTGAGGCGGCCATTGTGTATGAATGTTTTTTGGATGCGGTTGCGTGGCGTCTAGATGAAGCTACAAACCTACCCCGGTTTAGACCTTTGGACGTCGGGCCGGTAGGTTTCACAGGTCGGAGTTATTAGAAAAGTAATTTCCTTGTACTACCAAACATTGGTCTCACACGGTTTCGGGCAAGTAGAGGCTCTTTTGGCGCTTCGTTCAAAATTTTGAAACACAAGCATTCACATTTAGAGTACTCTTGAACTATTAGGATTGACCTAAATAGACAACGTTATATTTGACCTTGTATGTTTGAAAACCTCATTAAATTATCCGCTTCTTTTTGAAATTTTGACACTTGAAAATCCTATAACTACGATTATTTTGGAATGGAGGAGCTAAATTTGAATCTATTTTGTACACGACTACATATGCTATTATGTACAAAATCAGAGCAAAGATTGGTGCCCCCATAATTTAGGTATGGTCTACAAATGCCATGTTATCAAATTCAAATAATTGAATGGACTTCATGTTGAATTCGATTTTTTTAAACCACCTTAAGTTGAATTCAAATGTATGCTAGTTCATAGGTAGCTATTTATAATGTCCATTGTGTAACTTTCGTATGTATAATGTGCTTTACACACACAACATGAACTATACTCACGTTTATATTCGATTGTTAAAGCGATCCATTGTCTGGACTTCAAAATACTAACTATGTGGATCAATTGTGTCGAATAATAACATAAACATGCTCAAATTCGATAGAATCTAGATGTCTGATGGATCAATGACTGCTCCTTACACGAATTGCAAATATCATGATCCCATCCTAATATTTGGATACAATTTATATATTTAATCAATGTGTAGAGTAGTCTTTTACGTGTAGTTTCACTCTCCATCGGTGGTCTCTCACACATGCTCACACACTCTCCCGAGGTGTCTTTCTCGCACACATGCTCTAGATATAACCCTCCCTCCCTCTCGTATCCATTTACAACTGCTTCCACTAACCTTTATCACAAGCACTCTTCGTCTCGCAAACATACACACGCACAATCCTCATCGACCCTTTCTATATACATGGACCTGCCTACGTGTCTCATGTACGCACATTATCTTTACGCCTGTCTCTCACGCATTGTCTCACACCTCTCTTCCTAATCGACGAGTATGATTCTAGCAGAGCATTCTGTAGGATGACCCTTAAAGTTAGGTTGGATGAATAGTAATATCAGAGATAAAGGGGTTACCTTAGTCTAAGAACCTAGGGTTACAAATCCTAGCCGGCTTTGTCAATGGACACAGAGTCCTTCACAATTCTTCTATCTTTGTCTTGTACGACTAGCCATCCATGGGCCTTCCTAAATGCGTCACGGGCCGACCAATGTGGCGCAGGACGGAACCGAACGAAGGGCTTCACCTCGACCCACCGGACCTCACATGGTGACACACCCTATGCCCCCACGTCTCATTATCTTCTCACACCCACACATACCAACACAAACACCACACACACAGAAAATTTCTCTTGGTGCCTCTATTCCCTCCCCCCTTGCATATACACATTCAAGGGAATGGAATCTCTTGTCGTGACGTCATATTCGTCTCTCTCTCTAGGCCACTCTCATTTCTCGTGCTATCTCTCCCACGCCCCCCTGTCGGCCCCTCTATCCATGCCTGTCTCGAATACATAATACACACACATACCTCTCTAGGCCCTACCAAATGCATCAACTACACATTCACACATGTTACAACACGTACCCCATTGATCTAAAAAGCCCTCTCTTCACGTTTATTTCTCATACAACATTCGTTTTGAATAAAGTGCGGCCAAAAAATTATTTTAGAGTTTCTACATATATACAACATTACAAAGTTATATGAAGGAGTATGAATGCTAATTTGCATTGCATGGTGCCCACAATGATATTTATTCCGCACTGTGAATTTGTATATTTTTATACTATATACAAAGTTAGTCATAATAAAGAGAAACGAAGAGCATCTCTCTCCCTGTCGCATACCCCCCTGTACGCCCCTTTCACGTATGCACACAAAGCTATCTCCAGGTCCTCTAAAAGTAAGCCCCCAGAAAATTCACGCATGTTTCATCTTTCTCTCGCAATATATGCAATGATGATCATTGTATTTGAAGCGAAAGCACGATACATACATTGGACTTCAGAATCCACTCATTACGGTAACCATTTACGTTTAGTGGTTATTATACAGTCACGGGCTCACCGTACAACTCTGTAGTGTTGCATCACATTATCTCACTACCATCGTGCCCTCCTGTCGACTTGTATCTACTCCACATCTACACTCTTATAAAATACATAAAATACACTCTTATATAAAATGGAGTTGGTGATGATGGTGTGCCTGCCATCCTACAATATAGGTAATCCAATTTATATCTGACGGATAGGAAAGAAACTATGGCAATTTTGCAAAAAGGTACCCACACACCTCTCCACATTTGCAAATAAGGCCTTCCCTCGTTCATCCTTTTCTCTCACAAGATAAACAAGTCATACAAATGCATCTTGATGTTACGTGCAACGGACGGGCATCTTGCTAGTAAGAATGAAAACAAACGACAAAAAAATATTTGGATGGTGGTTCGAAGTCATGACCGCGGGCATAGCGGACAAGGTGGCCTTGTATTGGTATGCTGAGCCGTCTGTTTTAACACACATGAGCTGGTGTGGTGATTATACACACACACACACACACACGCATGCACACGAACTGCATCCACGCAACACATGCAACCACGCACGCACGCAACACACACACACGTACACACGCAGCCGCGCACGCATGAAACACTCACACGCACGCACGCACACATGCATGCACACACCACTACACCACACGACCAACACACACTCTGACGCTCAAGTGCTCAACCTACACGTGCATGCGCACACATTAGGCCCTGATAGACACATACACAACCAGGTGATTCCCACGCACGGGTTGGAGCCTTGTCGCGCCTGCGTAAATTTGCTTTTATCTGACCTTTTGCCTATGCAAACTAACAGGTGGGACCCACAAGGAACGTGGTCAATTTAACTAGTCAACATGGCGCCACGCAGACTATTTGGCCGGTCAATAGAGTGCAATCCGATGGTGAATTGTGAGCAAGTGACCGTATACTCACCGCAAAACGTATATAGTGACCGTAATCAGCTTATTCTGAAGTTCGGTGACCATATTACGCTTTTCTCTCTATAGGCCCTCCAAAACTACATCTCTACACGTTCTTGCATGTTACATCTAACAACTATGCAATACAACACTTCTACTACACTCTAACACAATAAATCATATGTGTTTTTAGTTTTACTAGATACCATATTGTTACTTATAATTATTCAGTTTGCATACAATAAAATTGCATTTGAAATGTATGGCCAGTATCATCTACCGCGCGGGAAAAATCCCGCCCTTTCCTGTTTAATCGGGTTTATATCGATGGATCGTGCGAAACAGCAAAACTATAGTACTATATAGTACAAGTGACAGTTCACTGGGCCGTCGTGTCGTCTATTCCTGCGTCGTAAGAGTGGAGCGCTCGCTTTCATAAATCTTCTAGTCCCTTTCGCTGACATGTGGGACATCAAGCTACCGGGTCCATGTGCCATACCGGAATACAGTGCAGAGCAGCCGGGGTGAAGCACCCCAGTCATGGCGCCGATGTAGTAATGAGCAATGAAGCGTCAAATCACAAAGCTGCACCTTTCTCGCAGTTAAGTTGGAGGGACGAAGCAACCATCATTTCACTTGTTGCTGAATCCGCTTCTCCCTCATCTTCTTCAACTTAACCACGTGTTGCTTCTGCCGTTGTTCTGCCTCATGTGGGACGTGGATCGGCTTGGTAAAGCACTGACACGTGGGACCGCATGTTAGCAAACCGCGAGGACAACGTCCTCCGAAAATAAGAAGCCTAATCCTAGACTTACAAAGGGCTACGTAGCTGCTACGTATACTTTCCATTTAATCTATACATGCCCCCCTGATTTTAGGTGGGGTGGGCCTAATCCTCTCCTTTAATCCAATCAAATAGTCCCACATCACATCAATTTGTAACTTTACGTAAACCATTACGTGGATGTAGCATTGCTCAAATAAGAAACCTCCCCCGCCATCCGCACGGTAAAATCACCTCCTTTTTACTAATCTTGATTCTATAATTTTTTAGATCAATATAATTGAGATTTGTATAGATAGCACACAGGAGCAAAACCAAGTGGTATGGTTAAGGGCATCCACAATGTGTAGCCAAATGTGAAAATAGCTTTTGGCATCGTGGGAACCATTGTGGACGGTGTTGCCAAAGCCAAAAAGATGGAACCGAAGCTCCCTGATTGATTGATTGATTGAAGGAATAGAAAAATGCAACGTCTCCCCTCTTTCTCCCATGCTTGGATGCATGTAGTACACTATAGATCACAGAGTCTACTCCCCTGTCCCTTCTATCACAAATCACAAAACAGTGAGGCGTCAAATCACAAAAGCACGGACGAAGCAACCATCATTTCACTCTCCGCTGACTCCGCTTCTCCATCATCTTCTTAGAGAAACCATCTCACCGCACTAGTACTCCTAGTAGTACTCCCCCCGGTCCTTTTTTGTCTGCGTCTAAGAAAATTTTGTTTTCCCAGCAATGCTCTGCGCATTGGCATTTTTTTGCTGTTCTTTCCAACCGGGCCCTCCATCCCTTTCCACCGCATGCCTGCCTGCAGTAATCCCATCTCTGTTTCCCATGTGCTTCACATCTTCCCAAGGCAGAGAGAGCTGCTTGCATGCAGAAACAGGACAGAGAGCGAGAGGCGCATGCGTGCAGAGAGATGGACAGGGGAGAGAGAGAGACGACATGCATGCATGCGGAAGTGAGAAGGTTGGTTTGCGTGGCGCTGCATTAATCAAGCGATGAGGAGTGAGATGGTTAGCTCTTTGGTCTTTGGAGAAAAAAATATGCATTAATTGACACGTGAAACGAGGATTTGTATCGATTAAATCCCGCGAAGGAAAACCCCGGCTTTCTTTTTTAACACTAGTACTCCTAGTACGTACGTACTTATCCTGTTTGGGTCTAGGCCTTGCATTGCCAAACTTCGCCACACATTTTTGCCAAGCTTGCCTAAAGTTTTCAAAATGAGAAGGAGGTACACTTGCGCACGGCTGTCGCGGTCGCACCGCACCCTCACACGGTCGCTCCTGCACGCCGCGGTCGCACCGCACCCTCACACAGTCGCTCCTGCACGCCGCAAACCCAACCAAGGGAACGCACCCTCACTGACACGTGTTGTCGCATGTGAACAAACCAAACTCAGCCATCCTATCGCTGACACATAATTTTCGTTCATAGAGTATGTTTATCCAACCACATGTCGGGGAGTATCCGTATGGCCCGTGCGGTGGTCTGTTGGGGAAGAAGAAGAGGTGAGGAAGAAGGAAAGAAGGGTTAGGAGACGCAGGATATTCATCCAACCGCCTGAAATGGTAGACTGACCCAAGTCAGGCAACTTCCATAACAAATATATGTTTTTACACAGCAAAATATCCATAAAAACAACAACATAAAGAAAAACTATCACTGCTCGTGGAAAGAGACAGCCTCATCGTCTTTGGCTGCCGGCACGAACTAGCCGTCGCTGCCGACATGTGTCTCCGCACCGTGGTTGTCCTCACCCTCCAGCTACTCATTCAAGTGGAGCGTGCGGGCGCTCTACACGTATGAAAGCACAACCTGGTTCAAGTCGACAACGTCCGGTTCCGCCTGCAGGAGGGCCTCGATGGCAGCGGCATCCACACGCTCCGCGTCGAGTCGAGCCTCCGCTGCCCGGTTCAAGTCCAGGACGTCCGATTCCGCCTGTAGGAGGGCGTCGATGAGAGCGGCATCTGCAAGCTCTGCGTCGAGTCGAGTCTCTGCCGCCCGGTTCAAGTCCAGGACGTCCGGTTCCGCCTGCAGGAGGGCCTCGATGGCAGCGGCATCCGCGCGCTCCGCCTCAAGTTGAGCCTCGCCGCCCGGTTCACATCCACGACATCCAGTTCTGCCTGCAGGAGAGCCTCGATGGCAGCGGCATGCGCGCGCTCCGCGTTGAGTTGAGCCTCTGCCTCCCGGTCCTCCTTTAGTATCGCCATGTTGAACCGCTGGTCCACCTGCACCATGGGGGACTCGAACGCCGACACGAAGTCGACGTCCATCATCTCATACCCATCGGGGGCCTTCTGCGCCGTGACCTCCGCCATGAACGTTGGATCGACTTCCTCCTCATCGTAGCTTGGCTCCAGAGAACTGGGGGATTGGCCTGCCGCAAAGCGAGCTTGGGAACGGAGGTCTGTGGCACCGACCGCCGCCGCAATTTCTGGGCGGCGCTCCAGCGTCAGCATCTTGTAGTAAGTGATCTTGCGGCGCACCATGGCTTTCCGGCGAACTAGGGGACACTTGATGTGGGCTAGGGGATCGAAAGGTGGGGGAATGGGCTGGAGATTTGGTGTGGTTTTAGGGCAGTGGCTAGCGTAGGCCAAGCAGGGAAGGTTCTGGTGTGAATAGTGGTTCCAGTGACGACCGATCAATCGGTTTTGACTGTACATCGCTCTTGTCGCGTTCGTGTTGCAGCCCAGCACGCTGGACCCTCCATGCCACTCACCGAATGGAACGCACTTCGTCTTGCATTTTCGCTCGCTTGTGGGACCGCAGTTGAGAGCAAACCGACATCCCTCCCCCTCCCCCGCCCGCGTTATTTATTATACCACCACTCCCTCTGTTTTATGCGGAGTAAATAAAAACAAAGGGAGTATACTACGGATGAGGATCCCTTGACGTGGCCGAACCCATTAAGTAACTGACATGTGGGGCCTAGCAAGCATGGGGTCCACTAGTAAGTGACCAAAAAGGAGGGTAAGGCAGGGATACCTGCGTCACAGGATCCACTTCCACTATACTACTTTGACCAAATGTTAATAATATATGAAATGCAACTTACACAAATGTTAGAGTAATAATATATGACATGCAACTTACACAAAGCATACAGGGTCTAATGCGTTTTTCGAGGCGAACTTTGACCAAATGTTAGAGTAACAATATATGACATGCAACTTACACAAATCATACGGTCAAATTCGTATGTGAAAGGAGTTTCCAATGATATAATTTTCACATTATACATCTCATGTACTATTAATCTTGTCAATAGTCAAATTTGAAACCATCTCGAGTACAAATCTAGGAGTACGTATGAATCTAACAATATTGATTGGGCATTGTTGAATGTTGATACCTTTTTTATCAAAGTAGAGATACTTTGACTACACATAAAACTTATATGTAAACTAGAAAGGATAGGAGGGAGTATATTGTACGTTCAAAAACAAAACGAACATTGAATACCCTTTATATATGATTTGCGGATGCTATGATCACCGGTTCAAAATTTTGAATCCGCCTTAGCTATCACGTGCCCCCACTCATTCCCTCTCGATTTCATCTCGGGGTCCGGAGATCTATTGAAAGAGGACTAGGGTGGGTACATGCGAATGATACTCGGCGGAATGTTCATATGAGGCATGCGGGAGGATGGACTCGACTGGAGGGCGACATGATCGATGGAGAAGAGGGTTGGAGAGGAATGAGAAATAAGCAAATGCCACATGATTATACTTGAATGGCTCAAATAAACAATAAGTTGTCTCTCTTGGCCTACATAGTGAAAGGCCTAATGCGCAACGCGGAGCACTGACACTCGAATATGGCCGGGAAAACAGGGAAACCGACATGTGGGGCAGACTAGTCCAATGGAGGAGCTGGCCCACGACCTCCTCGCCACCGACAACCGTTCATGTGGGTCATTGGGGCCAACAACGGGGCGCACCTCCAGCACCGCCTCTGGACACGGCGACCGCGGTGAGCGACACGCTCATATCGTAGCTAGACACAGTCGGTCTCAGTGTGTCGAGGGTGGCGTTAGTGCTGTGGCATGACACATGGTATGTTTGATTTGTGCCCAAGGTTTCCCCATCAAAGCATTGGGTAGCCAAAATTTTGGTTGAGGTATTGGTTGCCCATGATTTGGCCAACATTGGCAAGAAAAATGAACTAGAGTTGGCTAGAGTTCATTGGCATGCCAAAGAAATGGCAACCATCCAAACAAAGACCAATCTTTGGGTCATGACCAAAATTTTGGTTGAGGTATTGGTTGCCCATGATTTGGCCAACATTGGCAAGAAAAATGAACTAGAGTTGGCTAGAGTTCATTGGCATGCCAAAAAATGGCCACCATCCAAACAAAGACCAATCTTTGGGTCATGACCAAAATTTTGGTAAGGTGCACTTTGGCCACAATCCAAACACACCCCAACACCCGGCTCGTCGAGGATGCCGGGGCGCCGCGACTCGTCCGCGGAGTGGTGTAGTGCGGCCAACTGCATCCTCTGGACCTGAGACCATGCCGGGTCGTCTTGCTTTTTCAATGACATGCGGGGATCGCATGTGAGCAAAGGGCATCTCCAACATTGCCACGACCGCAACTGACTACCCTGGCACACCAAAACCCTCGTCCCTCGCGCCGTTGCACGGTGCGTTCCCAGCCGGTGCCAGCTACCTGCATTCATTCCGTCCGTTCGTATGTCGTCGTTAAGAGGCTCGGTGCCCGAGGAACCAACTCCAGCGACTTAATGATGCACCCGGACGCTTGGCCTCACCGGAATGCGCTACTTAAAGCGGCAATGCCCTGCTAACCTCCACACCATAGTGCATCGTCCTCCTACTTGGCACCACATCTGCCATGACCGCAAGTGTGAATGCTCCGCGGGAGAGCTTGTCTTTGGGGATGAAGCTCGAGGTCGCCGCCCTCGCTCAAGTCGCCTCTCGCGACGCAATAGCGGCATAGCCGGACGCGGACGCGACCGCACAAGCGGTGGCCACGCTGGCGGCCGACGACGGGAGCACCGTCATCCATGCTTCCTACTTGCCGCCGTCCAATGTCCAGCACTGCCGAGGTCGGGGACTCCTCCGAGGATGAGTAGGGCATGGGAGGCGGCAGGGCATGGTGTGCCAACTGGCCGGTCCGTATCCCGCGTTCTACTCTTCCTCGCCGGAGACCGCACCTTCACTTCACGGGTCTTGAACCCCGCCCCCGTACATAGAGATCGCAGATGGAGGACGTCGGTCGCCGCTGTAGAATAGGTTTAGGGTCGGGTTTCTTTTATTTTTCTGTCCTATAAAAGTTCAAAATGTAATGAAAATCTGCCGTGTTTGCATTAATCTCGGCCGGTGTATATGAACTTTCACAATAATATACATATTGTAGGAGTACTAGCAAGATGCCCGTGCGTTGCACGGAAGATCAAGATCTTGTGGGAGAAAAGGATGAACGAGGGAAAGCCTTATGTGCAAATGTGGAGAGGAGTGCAGGTAAATTGTCATAGTTTCCTTCCTATCCGTTAGATATAGATTGGATGACCTATATTGTAGGATGACAGGCACACCATCATCACCAACGCTGCTTTTTATTGAACCGAGACAAATCTAACATGCGAAGTAAAATAAACACATAGGGTCTGTACATACACAAATTATCTTAGGCACTCCAATAGTACGTCCACTACACATTCACGCATTTCACATCTTTCTACATCTACGGGAACCTACGAAAGGGTTAATGTAAATTGCCTCTCTCTCCTCCCTCGATTTTCATGGTGGTGGGCCCCTCCCTGCCCCAATGTACAATCAACAGCGCACACGTTTCACATTACGTTAATTACGCAACTAGGATTACATAGGTGTAGCATTACTCGTCCTAAAAAACCCAACTAAGCCAACCTCCCAGCATATCGCGCGGGAAAAGACCTGGCCGCGCCCTTTTAGTCGGGATTACCGGATTACTAGTAGTAGTATCAACGGATCGCGTGAAGCAACAATTTTTTTGAGGGGACGAAGCACCTAGTTTAAAAGGAAAAAAGGCGGTACACTCACAGCACTCCTGTCGCGGTCACATTGCACCCCACACACGTTCGGTCCTGCACACGGCTCACGCAAACGGAACACGCTTCGGCTTGCCTCTTCACTGACACGTGGGACTGCACTTGGAGAAACCGACCATGCGCCAAACTCCCACCGCGCACCGCGCGAAAATCCTCCCCCCCCCACACCCAAAAATTCCCCTAGATCCAATTCAGCCGCCCTTCGGCCAACTAGCCAATAATATTCCCCAAACCCCCTCCCCCACTGTCCCCCTCCACTCCATTCACTCCACCAAAGCCGCCCTCCCCTCCGCGCCGATACGTCGGCGCCGCGGTTCGGCGATCCTCTCGCTCCCACAGTACGCTCTCGTAGACTGCCGTCCTCTAGCCACGCCGCCTCCTCTGGCTACGTTCTTGTGGAGGCACACGGCGGTCAGCGCCGCCACCGCTGGCGACGTTCGTGTGGAGACACACGGCGGTCAGCTTCTCCCACGGTACGCGCATTCTAGACTGAGGCCCTGTTCATATCGCTGTAGCACTGAATGTTAGCTGATAGATGCTGTTAATCTCACTATTTTCCGAAGTATACTGTCAATATGCTCTGCTTAAGAAGCTTCCTTGCCCTGTTCTGCACTCAATCTGCTTAGCTGAGATGGCATGCCAATGCCGATTAGTTGCTAAAATATCCTGCCATATATTTATTGTGACGTAGATTGCCTTGGTCTAGTAGCCAATTTGTTAGGTGAAATAGCTCTACACTGTTTTATACTCGTTCTTTGTTGCTGCGATGGCCTTCGATAGTTCGATGGCTTTGTGCTCGGCCTCATTGACTGTTGAAACAGCCTACCATAATTTGGCACTCAAATCTGTTTGCTGAATTAGCTTTACATATATTTCGTTACTTAGATCTGCTCGTCCAAATATCTTGCCATAGCCTTAGACATCGACCTAGGTATTTTTTTTGGACTTCATAAAAAAACATATATGTTTTTCCTGTAATATCTAGTAGAAGAACTAATTTGTATGTCTAACAGATGGACAAGACTTGGATAACTTCTGCTCAAAGATTCTCCGCTGCATATGTCGACGGGGTTGAAAACTTCATGAACTTTATCAGAGCTGAGTACGGTGGTCCGAAATCAGATGTGCTCTGCCCGTGTAGCAGTTGTATGAATTCAGTTACAAGACCCCAGTCAACTGTGCAAAATCATCTACACTTGTATGGGATGTCGGTCACATATACTAGGTGGGTTCATCATGGTGAAGCTGTGAACGTCAATGTTATTGACTACGTGGAAGCAGCAGATCACCATCTTGATCTGCCTGATGCTCAGGTGGAAGAGGAGGAGGAGGTGGTGGTGGCAGAGCCAGTGAGTTTGACCAACATTGAAACAATGCTATGAAATGCTCATGCATTCCGTGAACTTTCACCTGCAGAAGAAAAACGGGGGCCCGCATGTTGGAACAATGCAACATTGTTGTCACCCCAGGAAATAAGCTGTCAGTATTCTCAGCTATGGTCACCTTTCTTCAGGTGAAGACATCTGAGCGGATGACCAACAAATCATTCGATGCGATGTTGGCTGCTTTCCGCAAATCTTTCCCAGATGCATCTGAGCTGCCACACACCTATAGTAAAATGAAGAATTTCTGTCAGGCAGATGGAATTGGATATGATATGATCCATGTTTGTAAGAATAATTGTGTTCTATTCCGGAAGGATTATGCCAACTTAAGTGCATGCCCGAAATGCAAATCATCAAGATGGAAAGATGGCGATGCTATGAATAGGATTCCTCATAATGTTTTGAGACATTTTCCAATTACACCAAGATTGCAGAGGTTGTTTCATGATGCTGAAACAAGAGAGGATGTACTGTGGCATTCTAGGAACCAGGAGTACAAAGATCAGAATGTAATGAGCCATCCATCTCATGGTAGTGAGTGGAAAAGCTTCAATGATAAACACAAAGAGTTTGCTGCTGACCCGAGAAACATTAGACTTGGCTTAGCTTCAGATGCATTTAACCCATTTGGCCACCAGAGCGCCACATATAGCATGTGGCCAGTGCTTGTTATCCCTTACAACATGCCTCCAAATGTCTACACCAAAGAATCAAACTACATGATGGCCTTGCTCATCCCAGGTCCAAAAAGTCCTGGAAAGGATTTTGATTTGTTCATGGAGCCTCTTGTGGAGGAACTTCAACTGCTATGGAAGGGTGTTCTCACTCGAGATCTATATAGCAGCCCACCAGCTGATTTCTTTCTGCGTGCTGTTATAATTTGGTGCATCCATGATTATCCGGATTTGGGCACTATGTCAGGGCGACCGACACATGGTTACAATGCATGTGTTCGCTGTGACAGGAATCCACTGTCATACGCAATACTTAGCAAGATCTGTTACATTGGACACCGTCGTTTCCTTGCCAAGGACAAGCCGCATCCTAGAAAATACCGAAGACATGAGTTCAATGCAAAGCATGAAAACCGTGATGCGCCAAAGAGGCTCACCGCCGATGAGTTGCAAGTGGAATTAGAGAAGGTCAGGCATATTACACTAGGAAACCATCCTGGTAATGGTAGCGGGAAAAGGAAGTGTGGCAGGGTAGAAGAGAGATTATTGTTTACCCGCAGGTCCACTTTGTGGGACTTGGAGTATTTGAAAGATTTGGATCTGCAGCATAATCTTGATGTGATGCACATCGAGAAAAATATATGTGACAACATTATCGGCACACTTCTTAATATTGAAGGCAAGATGAAAGGTACCTTAAAATCTAGAATTGATTTGACACACCTGGGTATCAGAAAGGATTGGTAGGTGCAAGATGAAGGTAAACCACGGGATATGGCACCAGCTGTGTACGTCTTGGACAAGGTAAAAAGAAAAGAATTCTACGAGGTCCTGTCACGTGTGAGATACCCACATGGATTTGCTTCCAAACCTGAAAGGAGATTCAGTGCGGATGGAAACAAGGTACAAGGGTTGAAAACTCATCACTGCCACGCCCTACTTCAAAGGGTTTTACCTGTTATCCTTAGAGGATTGGGCCGCCCTGACTTATACAGAGCAGTTGCAGAGTTGGGACAATTCTTCAGGGAACTCTGCAGTAGGAATATCAGGATATATGCTTTGGAGCATCTTAGAGACAAGATACCAACTATCCTATGCGACCTTGAGAAGATATATCCTCTAGCCTTCTTTGATGTGATGGTGCATTTGGCTGTTCATCTACCTGATGAGGCACTACTTAGAGGTCCAATACAGTATGGCTGGATGTACCCTATTGAAAGGCGGCTAGGCACTTTCAAGGGCTATGTTAGGAACAGAGCTAGACCCGAGGGTTCCATTGCAGAGACCTACATTGCTACATAAGCATTGTCATTCTGCTCAAAATACATTGAAACAGCTGATCAGCTTAGGAAAGAGGTGGGTGGAGACAATCCCGGGCTCAATGTTTTTGATTATTCTGTTCGAGTTATAGGGAAGAGTCGACAAGCGGACAAACCTAAAGATTTGGACAAAATGGTTTGGTATGTGTTGAATAACTATCCTGAGATACTACCTTATATCAAATAAATGCAGTACTGCAGCTTATACATCATAATCTACTAAACTTGCAGCACATTCTAATATATTTAGATGTTTGACGCGATCACTATGTTGTGCAGCATCTACAAAGAGGAGTTACTGCCGCAAAATCCAAGAAACATTGACAAACTGGTTATGGCAGGATTTGCGAAAATGTTCAAGAACCATCTAAGCTTTTAATGTGCACTGTGAGTTTTTTTAATATATTGAGTACATAAGATGATCAGCTTGTCTATTTTCTAACCATAGGTTAAGAAGATGCGGGAGGATGGGCAGGCAGTTGATGATGCCCTTTACTCACTAGCAATGGGTCCTGATACTCGGGTAAGACATTATGAATCTTGCGTTGTTGGAGATGTGCGCTACAACACCCTTCCACAAGACAAAGGCAGGAAGACACAAAATAGTGCCATCATGAGCACGGATACGTATGACAAAGAGACAACTGAAATGTATGCTAACATAACATACATTGTTCAGTTGCAGTATATCTCCAGTTTCGAGGATCATCGGTGTGTGGTTCTGTTGTGCTTTCGTTGGTATAATCTGTTTTCCAGGATCGCAAAATCCAGAGCTGATGATTATTTCAAATCCATCAATGTCAAGGCAGCGTACCAGACCAACGAGCCTTTTATTTTGGCAAATCAAGCAACACAGACATTTTTCTTGGAAGACACATTTGCACGTAGCGATGACTGGAGAGTATTGCAAAGGTTTGAGTAGAGGAATTCGTTTAATGAAGTTGCACAACAAGATGATGCTTACACTGCTCCTGATGTACAAGATAACATAGATGTTCTTAATATCTTTGAGAACCATCACATCAATGACGCCGGCAAAAAGATTGCCTGTCGAGCTGTGGACATACAAGAGTTGATCAAGAAGAAGCCAACGTTCGAGGATGTTGAGGACGAAGAAGAAGATGACACCATGGGGAATTATGATTCAGACTGGTACACATGGTGAAGATGTTGATGATGCTGCTGCGGATGATGATTACATTGCTTTTGTCGTATTTGCCTGTCAGAAGACGTTTTTATCTACTATGTGAAATTGTGTTTGCTATGAAAACTGAAACCTGATGAACATGTTGTTTAGTATTTTGCTGTGAGAACATCACTTGTTATGTATGCTGATTTGTGTTTGGTGATTGTATGACAACTAGAACATGATGACATTGTTGTTTAGTTGTACTCATATTTGGTTGTGAAACTTGAATTTGATGACATAGTTTTCTGTTGGACTGCAATTTGCTCAACGTCTTCGAATGAGAACAAAGCTGACCCGACAGGGCCTCTGCTATTTATTTATTTATATGAGCAAAAGGTGATACCCCCTGATTTCCGTTAATGGAAATCATTAGATGTTCACAACACTATGCCCAGCCTGCCACACATGTTTCATTCATTACTAGTTTCAGCAAAGTGCTCATGTTGTAGCCATTGAATACATCACGACTGCTACATACACTGCAAATAAAGAGACAATCATCCTACAGAGAACATCGATTTTGCCCATTATCTTCACAAGCTCTTTCATCTCCTCATTGCTGTCAAGGCCGTTCAGTAGCTGTTGCTTGGCCATGATCAGAGGAACTACATCTTTAACCTTCTGCTCTGCATCTTCCTCTTATGTCGTTCCTTTAGTTACTTGTCCAAAACCCCAACCTGTTGGTATTGGGATTCCTCGGCTAACCAAATAATCAGCGTAGGTGCATTCCCCCACATTAGCAACTTCCCAGAAATACAAATCACACGAATCTTCCCTTTTCTGCACGAATCAAATTAGAAGATCATCAACCAAACTATTAGAAAAATCAGCAACTGAAAGCAGCAGATCAACACTTAAACATATTATTACCCCATGATTCGGGCATTTGTAGAAGACTCATCTAGGGTTGCATATTGTGGTTGAGACCCGACAGATGACTCTGCGTGATTTGCAGCAGTGGCCCCACACCAACGGCAGCGGGTTGCGATGAGCAATCGGATGCGGTGCGCGTGCCGGCGGGGGTGTGATGAGACCCACAGGCGATGGTACGGGTGGCGACTTGGCGCATATCTGGTTGTTGCTTGCTGAAGAGCAGGTGGACGAGCAGCCAGCGGACATGGTTGCTACGGCCAGACCTTCTGATGCTAGGCAGAGTAAGTAGAGAAGAGGAGAAGCGAATGTTGGATATGTCAGTTTCATTACTTGCAGAGTAGCATAGATAGTCATAGTCTAGGTTTGGATTCGAACCAGCTACGGGAGCACGTCTTTCTTTTTCAAAAACTCGGCATTGTCTCTTTACTGGTACACTAGCTTGTTCTGTACGCCTTCCCAAGTCTTTGATTTTCTTTCTATATATAAAAAAGTATGCTACTTGGTGTCCGCTTAGTCAACAAACGATTGTGCCAACCTTGACCGTTGGATTGACATTCAACGTCTGTCGCGTTTCTTCAATCTCTTCTTCCTCGAGCCGCCAAAGCCAAACCAGCGTTGGCGGGACCACCTGCTCCCGCCTCCCACGGCTAGCTGTGATCTTCCCCGGCACCTGTTCCTTCCCGTCCGAGGCCTCACCATCGTCCTCCGCCTTGGTTCACTCGCCACGGCGCCGCCCTCCGGTTTTGTCAACATGGTCAACAACCAAGAGGAATAAGGAGATGACTGTACATGGTGAGGATGACAGTAGGGACCCAGCAGCGCGCGCAGTAATTTTTTTTCCTGAAGGAGAATGGTATCAACTGGGTTGTGCGGGACCCGTGGCCTGTCTAGCCCAGGCTTTTATTTCATATGTTTAGCACATGACCAGCCCAGTTTGTTTTTTTCCTTTCTGAAAATGGCTAGCCAGCTATTTTGTTTTTTGCAGAATAACCAACGTAGGCCTACTTTCTTTTCTACGCCCTGCTGGGCTGGAAATCTTTCAAGACGAGGATGGAAGCATCTTAAGAAAAAATACAGCAAAATGGGCTATACGTAATAATAAATGGGCTGTAAAATGAAAAAAATACAACAAACATGCAATTAGTTCCAAAATACCGTTTTCTTTCGGATTTTGATATTTTAAATTTAATTGTTTTTGTGCGGGTAAAATTTGATTGAATTTAAATTAAGGTATATTTAGATTTAAAATTAATTTGAATCTGGCTAGAAATTTCGGGTTGTATGCTGGTTGGGACAAATTTGGAGGCTGACTTGTGAGTCTACTAGGTTGACGTGTACTTTGGCTTTGTCAACTTAATCCAACGGCCGTCCTGCTTCTTCGATATCTGATCTTCTTGCTCAAGCAGCCCAAACCAGCTCCGGTGGGACTGTGTGCTCCGCCTCCCGTGGCCGGCTGTGATACCGCACAGGCCGCACCGCCCCACCATACTTCATTGCTGGTCAGGCCATTCCTCCACTCACCCACACCTCCTGTTATTTTCCGGCGATAGCACCCGGACCAGTAAACCCTCATACTCCCCACCGCGTGGGCAACCATTGTCGAGTCTTCCCCGGCTCCGTATCGTTCCCTTCCTAGGCCTCGCCATCGTCCACCGCCATGGTGCTCTCGGCGCGGCCTGGTCAACATGGTCAATGAATGACATCCATCGGTCGTGGATTGTACGCGCAAAATAATGATTCCTCCACCTGGCAGCTGGGACCCACTGGAAGGGCCTTTGTATTTCGCAAAAAAAATGTTCCCCCCGCTGACATGTCGGACCCACCAGATATATCTTCGTACGCAAGGAAGTGCCTCCTTATTACACAAAAAATGAATACCCCCTGCTAGCTGGGACCCACCATTGTGGGAGGCTGACTTGTGGGCCTACTAAGTTGACGGGGACGGAGGGCTTTGTCAACTTAGTCAATACGAATGATTCTAGCTCCAGTGACCGTACAATGTCCATCCAACGGCCGCAGTGCTTCTTCAACCTCTGGTCTTCTTGCTCCAGCCGCCCAAAGCAGCGCCGGTCGTGCCGCATGCTCCAGCCTCCCGTGGCCGGCTGTGCTGCCGCGGAGGCCTCACCGCCCCTACTATTCCCACCGCTGGCCAGGCCCTACGGCGACGGCAGCCTCACACCGCAGCCGAACCAGTGAACCCTCGTACTCCTCTCCGCGCGGGCTTCCACTGCCGCGTCTTCCCCGGCTCCGCGTCATCCCCTTCCTAGGCCTCGCCGTCGTCCACCGCTGTGGTGCTCTCCGCGCGGCGTGGTCAACGTGGTCAAGGAACGACTTCCATCGGCAGAGTACTATATGTGGAGAGGTTGATAGCTGGGTCCATGGCCACAGCCCAGTTTTTTTGTGATTTGCCAAGTAAGTCGCTTTGTCACGCCTGTTGGGCTGCAAATCTTTCAAGACGAGGAGAGCTTTCATTCAGCTGGCCGAGAAAATGGCCCATCAGTAATGAGAAATGGAATGTACATTTTTAAAACACATCAAACCGGCAATTAGTTTCAAATATCATTTTTTTTCATTTTGAGATTTTAAATTACATTAATTTTTGTGCGTGGAGAATTTGTTGGATTTTATATTGATATACATTTATTTTTAAAATCAGTTTGAATGTGAGTCGAAATTTCGGGATTAAAAATAGTTCGGACCGCACCGAAATATGTAAAACTTTGTATAATTTTTTAACCGTGGCCACAATATGGGCTGTAATGCTAACAAAAAGAATATGGGCTCCCAAAAAAACCTTAAGAATTAGCAAATGGGCTGTATGCTATTTTCCATAGATTTGAGGCTTTCCTAAAAAAAGGGTTGACGCACAAGCAGTGACTGTTGGATGTCCATCGAACGACCGTCGTGCTTCTTCAATCTCTGCTCTTCCTGCCCCAGCTGCTCAAACAAGCGTCGGCGGGAGGACTGCCTGCTCCCTCCTCCCTGCGGCCGGCTGTGCTGCCGCACAGGCCTCACCGCCCCATCGTACTCCCATCGCTGGCCTAGCCATCCCTCTACTCACCCACACCTGCTGTTATTCTCCGGTGACGGCAGACGAACCAGTAAACCCTTGTACAGTCGTACTCCCCTCTGCGTGGGAAACAACTGCCGAGTCTTCCATGCCTCTGTGTTGTTCCCTTCCTAGGCCTCACCGTTGTCCACCGCCCTGGTGCTCTCGGCGCGGCCTGGTCAACGTGGTCAACATGGTCAACGACCGACATGCATCTGAAGTGGACTGTACGTGGAGAGGCCGACAGCTGGGTCCACGTCTGCACACAAGGAAATGCCTCCTTATTACGCGCAAAATAATGATTCCTCCACCTGACATCAGGGACCCACCGAAAGGGCCTCTGTATTTCGCGAAAAAACGTTACCGCCGCTGGCAGCTCGGACCCACCAGCTATATCTTCGCACACAAGGAAGTGCCTCCTTATTACACACAAAAAAATGAATACTACCCCTGTTAGCTGGGACCCACTATAGTGGCAGGCTGACTTGTGGGCCTACTAAGTTGACGGGGACGGAGGGCTTTGTCAACTTAGTCAATATATGCACGATTCTAGCTCCAGTGACCGTACAATGTCCATCCAACGGCCGTAGTGCTTCTTCAACCTCTGGTCTTCTGGCTCTAGCCGCCCAAACCAGCGCCGGTCATGCCTCATGCTCTTGCCTCCCGTGGCTGGCTGCAATGCGGCGGAGGCCTCACCGCCCCCTACTACACCCACCGCTGGCCAGGCCATCCCTCTACTCACCCACACCCCATGTTATTCTGCGGCGACGGTAGCCTCACACCGCAGCGAACCAGTGAACCCTCGTACTCCTCTACGTGTGGGCATCCACTGCCGCGTCTTCCCTGGCTCCGCTTCGTCCCCTTCCTAGGCCTCGCCATTGTCCACCGCCCTGGTGCTCTCGGCGCGGCATGGTCAACATGGTCAAGGAACGGCTTCCATCGGACGTGGACTGTACGTGGAGATGTTGACAGCTGGGTCCATGGCCGCAGCAAGGAAGTGCCTCCTTATTACGTGCAAAATAATTATTCCTCCACCTGATAGCGGGGACCCACCGGACGGGCTACAATATTTCGCGAAGAAAATGTTTCCCCCCTGACTGCTGGGACCCACCAGCTACACCTTCGCACGCAAGGAAGTGCGTCCGGGAAAAAAACGATTCGCCCCCCTGACTGCTGGGACCCACCAGATACATCTTCGCACGCAAGGAAGTGCCTGACAGTCGGGATCCAGCTGGTCGAAGCGTACGTAGCGTTGTCATTCTGGTCGCGAACGTGTACGTACATATATACTGGTCGATGTAGAGGCACGTACGTGTCATAGTAGAGGCGCACACGTATCATGTACAGGTACGTACAACGGCCAGGGTGCAAGAAAGAAAATACGGCTACGTACGTACATATGGGCAGGGTCTTGAATGCCTACTCGCGCATACGTACGGCCAGGGCTCATGTACATGGCTGGGTCAGAACGGAGAAACAAAGTCGTCGTGTTCATGGGGAGGCAGCGGAATGCGTCGTGTTCATGGGGAGGCAACGGAATGCGTTGTGTTCATCGAGAGGTAACGGAACGCGTGGGAGCCAACCGGCTAGGTCAGAACGGAAGGTGTGGTCATGTCCATCGGGAGGGCTTGGATGGAACAAGCGATGGAAACGAGGCCTGGCGTACCGCAGAATGGAGGAAACGGACCTCCTACGGTCGAAACGGGGGTCCTGTTGATCGGGAGGGGTGTGGCGTACCGCAAAACAGAGGAAACAGACCTCCTACGGTCGAAACGGGGGTCCTGTTGATCGGGAGGGGTGTGGCGTACCGCAAAACGGAGGAAACGGACCTCCTACTGTCGAAACGGGGGTCCTGTTGATCGGGAGGGGTGTGGCCTACTGCAAAACGGACGAAACAGACCTCCTACGGTCGAATCGGGGGTCCTGTTCATTGGGAGGGGTGTGGCGTACTGCAAAACGGGACTCCACGGGATTCTGTTCATGTCCACCATTGACCTCCTCCAGCCTCCACGGGCTACCGTCGACCTCCTCCAACCTCCACGGGCTCCTGTTCATCCAACCTCCACCGCGTGCTACTCCACCGGCTATTGTTCAACCACCCCTCCACCGTCTACTGTTCATCCAGCCCTCCACACCACGGGGTCCTGTTCAACCACCCCTCCACGGGCACCCCTCCACCGTCTACTGTTCATCCAGCCCTTCACCACACCACGGGGTCCTGTTCATCCAGAGGCAACGCCACCGCTCACTGTTCATCCACCCCCCCGCCACAACACTCACTGTTCGTCCCAGAGGCAGCATCGATCGGCTTCAGTTAGCAGTAGTAGCAAAGGAATTGCTCGACCGGGTTCAGTTAACAGCCATCGATTGATCGCTCAGGTTCAGTAACGCGTAGCCTGCAGTGCAATCTCTCGGGTTCTGTTAGATCCCAACGCCTCGCTCGGGTTCAGTTAGAGCCAACGCCTCACACACACGCGCGTACATGTACAAGAGAAACGCACATCGCTCGGCCCCCGACCTCCCACCGTAACCGGGAACTCCTTGAAATTTTCCTCCCCCTCACTTCTACCTTGGTTTTTTCCGTCATGGACGGCCCAAAGAATGTCATGCAGCCGCGTCTCCGCCCGCCCAAGACGAAAAGCCCATTTTCTGTCATGATTTTTTGTCATAGAAGTAGGAGCCCACCATATCTATGATGATACCTGGTTTTGTCACAATTATCATCATACAAGTGTCATATGTATGACAGAATTTTTTTTTTGTTCGGCCCAAAATGTCACGGATGTGTCTTTTCTTTGTAGTGAATATGCATGCATGTGAGAGTGCAGGGAAGATGGCTCGATAATTGAGCATGTGTTTTTGTCTTTAAGAGATAGTGGCGTGGGCTGGAGCATGCATCTATGGCGAGCAGAGGGAGCGAGACACAACGATTGTGCAAAAGAGATCAACCTATAAATGCATGTATGGAGAGACATATATAGTGTGGGTGATAGGAAGAAAGAGTGTGTGCGAGAAAGAAATGTTGATGGAGAAACTACAAATAGATACAGAGATGCTAGCTAGAGGGACATCGGCTAGTTTGAGTGTTGGAGATGACCGTCGGGTGGTTCAGAGGGTGAAGTTATGTGTGTGTGAGAGAAAGATAAAATGAGGGCACTTGACTGCATGTAGAGAGAAACATACATAGTGTGCATGATAGGAAGCAAGAGTGAGGGCAAGAAAGAAGGTTGATGGAGAAACAGATAAATAGAAAGATAAAGATGCTAGCTAGTGTGTGTTAGAGATAGGAATCGAGTGGATCAGAAGGCTGAGTTATGTGTGTGGGTGTGAGAGAGATAGAGAGAGTGTGCATGTGAGTCACATACAAACAAATATCAGAGATAAATTAGATCCCGAGAGACGGATTTTTGTGTCTGCGAGAGAGAAAGATATTCCACAATGAGAGTGATTGCTAGAGAGACATATGAGGGAACGCAAGATATCTCTAGGGAGAGAGAGAGTGTGTGTGAGCGACATACAAGAGAATGGTGGAGAGATATGAGAGCCTGGGAGACAGAGTTTGTGTTTGTGCGTGAGAAAGAGATATTTAAGAGGAAGAGTCGTAGCTTCTTATATGTAAGGAGCGAAAGACATCTCTATGTGAGAGTGGGTGTGCGAGCAGCACAGAGGGGAATAGTAGAGAGAAATGAGACCCCGGGAGACGAAGTTTGTGTTTGTGTGAGAGAAAGAGGTTTCACATGGAGAATCATAGTTAGAGCCACATAGCAGGGAGCGAGATATACTTAGAGAGAGATAGAGTGACGAAGGTCGAGGGAGAGAGTACCATCATTGTGTTGCGAAGATAAAATATCATTGTCGACATACATGTATCACGAGAGATACCCGAGAGACGATGAACGCGTATAGGCCTGGAGGGATACTCCTATATAAGCATGATTGATAGCTATATGAGACGAATATCTGGATTAAAGGGGATTCAAATATTTAAACTGGAGATCACGACATCGATAATATCATGACGCAAATTGGTGTATCCAACATGCATATTCATCTGAATTTCGGGACACGTGTAATGTTATATAGTTTATCAATATTAGTGATTCATAGATTCTTTAGTTAGAGATAATGCGTGATTTATATGCAATTAATGTCTAAACGGGATTACACTATATGTTGCGTGTGTGAAACACATTATACATGTTTGAGAAGTAAAAAGAACCTGCGTGAAACACACATTAATTGGAGACAGTTAACGAGGAATGCATACATTGTATTTCAACATAAAGTGGTTTCAAATATTTGGAAATCCAACTTAAGATGAGTACAGCCTTATGAATCTGAGATTATGCCATTTGTAAACCATATTTATGTATAAAGGGTGTTGTGCTTTTGGAAGTATATATAAAAAATGATGTATATATAATTTTATTCGAAATGCAAATGGATCCTGGCCGAACAAAAATAGAATACAAACTGGATTAGAATTGAGTTGGCATGGTAAACGTGCACTCTTGCTCTGCAAAAATATGAACAAAGTGGGGAAAGTCGCAGTAACCGCCCAAAACCAAAATCTGCGCGATGGAAATTACTGCCTATCCCTGACACGCAAAGCCTATTGGCTCGATTTCTATAGGTTTCGATAGGAGTAGGTTTGTAATTTCACTCAAACATGACACAATCGCCTCTCACCCGGATTCATACACGGTGGGCGCCAAAAAGAAACTCTCGTCAGCAAATACTCGGTGTATGCGAGATTACCATCCTATCCCCAACCGACTTTTATTGCTGTGATGTAGGAAATTTTAAACGGGGCTAAGTTTGTAAATTTCCTCGCATTTGGGACAAGCGCGCCCTGAAGACATGGTTCCCCCTTCTTCTCTCCCTCCATTTCCCCATTCGTACTCCATGGGCGCCAAAATAGCCTCTCCACCCCAGCCTCCTCTGTCTGCCACCCCATCCACCGCCGTCCTCCTCCACCATGCCGGAGCTGATACCCCGACGCTGTCGTCCATTACAAGAGATCGACCTCTCTCATTCCGGCTTCGGACAAGGATCCTTGCATCCCGTCCTCTCGCTTCATCCCCGCCGTCATCCACCTTGCTGGTGCCGCTCCTATGACCATGTCGTCCACCGGGCCCCACCGCCACCGTCTACCCTCCTAGATCTGCTTCCACGCCGCTGACAGCCATCACTACCGCAGCACCATCAAATTCCCAGTAGATGCATACATGGCGCCGCACCAGAGGCGGTACTCTTTCGTATCTGCTCAACTTATTTATCGCAGCAAGAAAATAGATCGCCATAGCTTTACTGTGATTTTCTTGTCCATCACTTACTTGCTAGTTGAAAGCAAACATTGGTTGCGAAGTTGCCTTTGTCCGGTTTGCACCTTCAAATCCGCCATGGCACGCTCATCAACCTGGCAATCAGGCCAGGTGAGGCCGGGTTGAGCTCTCCCAGACCCATGCCCGGATATTTAACGGGTGTAGACTCTGCCCACGACCCTACCCATGGGCAGAGAAGTAGACCCATGACCAAACCCGACCCAATAGGGCACCCACCGGGTCTTATTTTTTATTCATTTTAATCTTACCCAATAGTTTGCATGTTTGGCATTTGGCTACCTGATGCGTTCCACCTCTACGTAGGCCCTTCCTCACTTCCTTTATAGCAGAGCACAGCCTACCATTCTCTCAAGACAAGCGAGGTGGTACTAAATTAGGTACTCTAGCGCTCAGTTCATGAACAGCACACGCCTCGTGCATGGGTTCAGCAGCTCGAGGCCCAAGAGGCCGAATACTACACTGTTTTCAAGTTAGTGCCTGGAGCGATCTATAGGAAATAAAAGGTAGATCAAACATGTATATGCATGCATCGCTAAGCATTGGGCCTTTCTAAAGATATTAATCAACATGTTACTAGTATCTTCACACAAAACGTCCACACAACATATAAAATAAAAATCTATTTTAATTACTAATATTAATAGAGTGACCCATCGGGCAACCCATGGGCACAACCTTATGCCCATGCCCAGCCCATGACTAATCGGGGTACCCATCGGGTTTACCCATGGGGGGATATGGCGACCCATACCCTACCCACTCGGGTCGGGTGCCCATGGGCACGACCACACATGGGTCAGATTGCCAGGTTGACACGCTCAACACTATACTCGCAATGCTTATGGTTTTCCCCTTTTATATTCCACACTAGTTAAATGACAATAGACTAAATTTCAAAATTGGGTCAGTCGATTTTTCAGAGCTCGCCGGAGTTCGCTGGTGCGAACGAAGGGGCTCGTGTGGGGATGGTGGTTGTGGGGGGCAGTGGTGGGGCCTCGCAGAACGAAGAAAATTCGACGCGGGTGGGGGCGGGTGTGGGGGTGGGGGTGGCGGAGGAACACAGGCGGTGGGGCAGTTCAGGGGAGGGCGGGGGGTCGGGGCCGATGGTTCGGCCGGCGGTCTGTGTGGTGTTCTGTATGGGAAGAATCAGAGACGAGGAAGAAGAAGGGTTAGTAGACGTAGGATCTTCATCCAACCGCCTGAAATGGTCGACTGACCCAAATGACAAAAGTCATGCGACTTGCATGCACACAGGAAGAATATGCTTCCTCTTCTATTCTTTAACATGTTCCTCTTCTGTTCTTCTTTAGTAAGAACAGTATGTTCCTTGTTAGGAAGGGGAGCAGGGACATCTACAGTCGACACCTCTACTGGGCTGGTTCTGCTAAATGATTTCACACTTCGAGTTGGTCTGCCATAATACCCCAGAAATGGTGGGAGCCACGCGGTCTTTGATAGACTAAACTGATAGTAACAGCTATGCGCCTTTAGATGAATAGAACTGGCCTGTAGGTGATCGATAGGCTGCATATTACTAGCGGCAAAACCCTATGTTTTCCAGCCAGTTCCGCTTTCCCGATTTATTTATGGTGGTTATGGTGTACCCCTATTATCTACACTACGATCTGCCTACTGGCTTTGCGCTCTCGTTATCATTGTTTGGTAATAAACTTTCTATACGGTATATTATGAACCTATCATTTGCCAACTATCCTTACATCTGGGGCCCCCAACAGGGAGCTTATTTTTTTGTGTAGTTGTGCCAGATTATATTAATCTACTCACCATATTACAGCACACATGGGCTCTCTCATCAAAATCCAATGATAGCACACAAGGGTTTACAGGAAGCCTATATTATATTACAATATCCTCTGCATTACAAAGATAATCTCACTACTATTTGTGTTTTCATGCTTTACAGATATTGTACATAATCACAATGAATATAAGAATGCTCACATCAGAAGAATATTGTGGAACAGTTCATTGGGTAACAAACCTGGCATCAAGGGATTGAGGTCCATTATGGAAGCAATGAAACCCACATGCTCCCGACCTATAGATTCATATTCAGAATATAATCCTAATGACTATTCTGAGCTCAAGGAGTCAAAGGCAGATGTCCTATCCTGTTCACCCAATAAGGTGCATGTTCTAATTTGGCAAGGTTTTATTGGTTGCACATATCTTGCATAAGGTGTCTTGCATTTCTTTTGCTTCGTTGCACCGCCATCTGCTTAGTTTACTCATGATATATGTGAAGATGCCATGCCCATACATTATCAACACCTATTCCATTTGTTGTCATACCATGTTTTTCAGACATCCAAAAGGAAGAGGGTGATTGCAGAACCTGAAGGAGTACAAGCAAAGTCCTTGAAAAAGGTGGTTCTACTGGAGAAATCACATAGCACCCGATGTATATTGGCGATAGAACTAGCGCCGCAAAACCTAGGATATCGCAACTATGCTGGTCGCTGCTTTGCTCTTGTGAGTACGTATTATCCTATCGCTGTCCTTACATTCATACCTGGTGGATTATGTGACATCATTGTGCATTATAGCTTGCTTATCCATTGTTCGCTCCAAATTATCAGATCTATATTAATGCTTAAATTAATGTAGAATAAACCCGATGCCTATGAAGAAATTTAGTTCTACATTGTTCTTGTAAGTATCTATTGTCCTTAGTCACTGTGCTTATATTTGTCAGCTAGTTCTTCATGCACACTTTGCAGCTTATTTTCCCTTGTCCTCCATTTTTCTACACATCAGATCTACATTTACTCTTGCCAAAATATTGAATAAAACCAATGTTACCGAAGAAGTTTAGCTCCGCATTGCTCTTGTTAGTGCCTTCTGCCTGTATGTTGTATTTACATTTGTACTCTGCATCTTAAGTTAAATAATTGCCATTTGTTCCTATGGGGCCGTTTGGTTCTAGGACTAGGAGTGCCACATTTTGCCATACAATGTTGCCAAACTTGCCTAAGGTTAGGGGGTTGTTTGGTTTGTGACTAAGTTTGCCAAAGGTTACCACACCTAAGGTTAGGCAAGTTTGACCAACTTAGTGTGTGTTTGGTTCAAGCCACACTTTAGGAAAGCCACACTTAGGCCCCACATGGCATGCACATAAAAAGTGCGGCAAGATTCCCTTAGGCTTGCCAACTTGTGGCTCTCATTTTGAATAACTATCCTTAGGAAAGTTTGGCAACATTGTATGGCAAAATGTGGCACTCCTAGTCCAGAACCAAATGGCCCCTTAGTTCTTCAAAATGAGAGCCACAAGTTGGCAAGCCTAAGGGAATCCTGCCACAATTTTTATGTGCATGCCATGTGGGGCCTAAGTGTGGCTTGCGTAAAGTGTGGCTTGAACCAAACACCCACTAAGTTGGTCAAACTTGCCTAACCTTAGGTGTGGTAACCTTTGGCAAACTTAGTCACAAACCAAACAACCCCTATATTTTCACATCTATATTTACTCTTAACAAAATGTAGAATAAAGGCAATGCTCTTGAAGAAGAGTGTGCGGTAAACTTCTTGAATTGCCCCCCATCAATATGGACAAGGCCTTTATAGAGCATGTCTTCACTACTAATGTAAGTTTGTCCTCCTCCAGCCTTCAAACATTGTTGTTTATATTTGGATAGCTATGACTGCAAATGCTGTTTATTTTTGTCATCTGCATCAAATTGCTTGTTCAAAGTTTATCAAGTAGAAGTACATAAACATAAGTTTGTCCTTCTCAATTTCAGTCCTTAGTTGTACAATCTAGTTCCTTATTTGTACCATGTAAATTAAACTAAACATAGCAAGTTATCTTCTTTAGCACTATGTGTATGCTTGTGTTCTTGATCTGTAATCCAGTGGTGTGGTGAGACTACCAACAATAGCACAATGTCATATCCTGCTATGTCTCAACTATGAACAATGCCATATTATATTAATGTTATTTAAATCATGTCTCTTTATTTACCAATCTGAACTGGTATAAATTGATAGTGCACTCACCGTTCATGCTTATATGTTGTTTAGAACTACATCTATGCTTGTGTTCTTGATCTGTAATCCAGTGGGCTGGTGAAGCTGGCCGCTCCTGCACAATGCCATTTCCCGCCGTCTTAACTATGAACAATTACTATTATGTTAATGCTATTTTAAACTAGGTCTCTTTATTTCTGACAAAGAAATGAGATGAATTGACAGCGATGATGCTTATACGTGCAAAACCTGTTATCTACCTACTTGTTTCTCTTTCAGGGTGACAACACTGCTGCTACGAAGAACTGCCACAATGATAGTGAGACGAACCCATTGTTTGTCCCTCTAACACATATTCCAGAGGAGAAGGCAACACATATTGAGGTTAGGGATACAACCACGAAGTCACATCTTGATGTAGTGTCAAACTTACTCAGTGACACAAGCTCGATGAAGTCGCCACCTGAATTTGTTCGACTTCTTCAGTCTGAAATTCAAGCAGAAATACATGCTTCCGCTCAAATACGACTGGAACTCCAATATCTATGCAAGATTAACCGTAAGTACATGGCATTTATTGATGCTATGCAGCTTAAGTTGGTGGATATGTGCGCCAAATAAGCGCAGTCTCATCAGGTTGCTAAGCAGCTTGCGCTGCAGCTCCTGGGCCAGGCTAACCTGTCCTGAACTTTGTTGAAGTGTTGTCGGTTCTGTCTATTATTTAGTCCACCTGTTAACTCCCACTGGTGGCGACATGCCCAGTTTATGTAATCTTCTGTCTGGTTGCCCTTTATTATCACCGGCGGTGAACTTTGATGCCGAGGGGATGTAATATGCAGTAATTTCTTTGTTGTATAGTCTAGGTTTTTTCTTGGTCGGTATGTTGTAATTTAGGCCGGAAGGTTAAGTGGATCTCAGTGTTGTCGGTCTTCAGGACGGCCCGTTACTCATATGGGCCAAAACTTGGGCCTATAATCAGCTTGGGACATTAGCAGGTCTAATCCTATAGTTGTTTCCCACCTTTAACATGACGAGTAAAGTTCTGTCCAGCTGGGCCAGAGAATACCATGGGCTTTTAACACGCTAAAACCTAGATTGGGCTAGCGTTGAGCCAAAAAATTCACGGGCCAATACAGGCTGAAACAGCCTAAGGCCCATGTTTGGACCAAATAGGACGAGCAGTTAACAGGCCAAAATATATCTCGGGCCTGTTTGGCCCAATAAAATTATGGGCTTCAAGTAGGCCGATATCTACATGGGCCATAGGCCTAAAAGTGTCATGGGCCATTATCAGATCGGCTGTAAGCAGGCCGGATTCAACGCGGGCTGTAATTAGGCCCAACTGTTACACGGTCCATTAACAGGCTGATAGGCCAGTTGGGCTGAAATTTATCCACGAAGTCTACGGGCCGTTAATAGGCTTAAAGTTACTTCGGACAAGAAATAGCCCAGTTTCTTCATGGGCCGTTAAATGGCCTAAAGTTAAACCGGGCCGACAATGTCCCAGATGCACCATGGGCCGCTAACAGGCCGAAACTATTATCGGGCCGAACTGGTAAACGGGCATTAAACAGGCTGAAATATAAACCTGTCTTAGTATGGACCCAAAAGAACAGTGGCTTATTAACGGGATTGATCCGATATGGGCCGTAATTTGGACCAAAACATGGCAGGCTATGAACGGGCCTGATCCGATATGGGCGTAATTTGGCCCAAAACACAGCAGGCTATGAATGGGCCTGATCTGGTATGGGCCTCAATTTGGCCCAAAACATGGCAGGCTGTTAACAGGCCAGCCCACTAGTGTTTGAAAAAACATGGTGGGCCTTTAGCTGGGCCGGCCTTTTCACCGGAATGGGCCTCTGTTGGGCCGCGCCACGTGTCGACGTATCATAGACGCCTCCTGTCCAATGAGTGGATGACATCTATCTGAACATTGAGCCGACACATGTTTCCTCCACCCAATGAGAATTTTACACATGGAAAATTCCCATTGGTCCGGGCTGTTAACGGGTTATCGGATCCAAAACCGGACCCGATAGCTTAAGGGCGTCCCATTACGGATGCCACGTGTTGGTCACCCTTGACGAAAGCACTTCTATGATGCCCGATTTATTGTCATGGAAGTGGACACTTCCGTGATGATAATTTTGGTAATCTCATGTCACACTTCTACGACAACACATGTATGGCTATCTTGATTCTATCATAAATTTGTCATGGATGTACATGCATGATAGAAAACATGACCTACTGTGACAAACACGTATCATCACGGAAGTGTATTTTTTTGTAGTGCAATGATATTTCTATTTCTGATGCTGAAGCACAATCTAGTAATGAACACGAACCTAGTGATAATGTTAATGATGATGTTCATGTTGATGCTGAACCTAGCAATAACAATGATGTAGAGATTGAACCTACAGTTGATCTTGATAACCCACAATCAAAGAATCAATGTTATGAGAAGAGAGACTTTGTTGCTAGGAAGCACGGTAAAGAAAGAAAACCATGGGTTCAGAAACCCATGGCTTTTCCTCCTAAACCATCCAAGAAAAAGGATGATGAGGATTTTGAGCGCTTTGCTGAAATGATTAGACCTATCTTTTTGCGTATGCGTTTGACTGATATGCTTAAAATGAATCCTTATGCTAAGTATATGAAAGATATTGTTACAAATAAAAGAAAGATACCGGAACCTGAAATTTCCACCATGCTTGCCAATTATACTTGTAAAGGTGGAATACCAAAGAAATTAGGAGATCCAGGAGTACCAACTATACCATGCTCCATTAAAAGAAACTATGTTAAAACTACTTTATGTGATCTTGGAGCCGGTGTTAGTGTTATGCCTCTCTCTTTATACCGTAGACTTGATTTGAATAAGTTGACACCTACTGAAATATCTTTGCAAATGGCCGATAAATCAACTATTTTACCTGTCGGTATTTGTGAGGATGTGCCTGTTGTGGTTGCAAATGTTACTATTTTAACGGACTTTGTTATTCTTGATATTCCTGAGGACGATAGTATGTCGATTATCCTTTGTAGGCCCTTTTTGAATACTTCAGGGGCTGTTATTGATTGCCGCAAAGGCAATGCCACTTTTCATGTTAATGGTAATGAGCATACGGTACACTTTCCGAGGAAACAGCCTCAAGTCAACAGTATCAATTCTATTGGAACAATTTCAATAATCACTATTGAAGGTTTTGAATTCCCTCTTCCTACTGTCAAGAAGAAATATGATATTCTTATTGTTGGGGACATGCATATCCCTGTTGAGGTAACTTAGTGTTATTCGAAAATTCTCTGGTTTCATGTTATTCAGAAAGAGTTTGTTAACAAGACTTGATCAACCTTGTTTGTGGACTCCTTTTTGATGAGCATTAGATGGATGAATTTAGAAAGCACAACTCTCTGTACCCTCCTTTTACTTTCTATTATTTAGATTAAATAAAGAAAAAATAGTATTTTCTGTCTATTTCTGAATTATCCTTGCAATAAAAAATACCCCAAAAATAAAAGTTCTCCAAATGTCTTGAAAATGATATATGAATTTTTGTAGAAAATTTTAGAATTATTGGGACTAAGAACACACCAGGGGGACCCACCATCTGGCCACGAGGGTCCAGGGCGCGCCCACCCCCCTTGGGGCGTGCCCCCCTACCTCATGGACCCCACGTGGACCCCCTCCACTTATTCCAGCACCCACATACTTCGTCTTCCTCCAGAAAAAATCATCCCACAAGTCAAGCACGTGTTCTAACTCATCTTGCTGCCATTTTTGATCTCTTTGCTCAAAGCTCCATTCACAAAACTGCTTTGGGGGATTGTTCTTCGGTATGTGACACCTCCAATGGTCCAATTAGTTTTTGTTCTAGTGCTTTATTTATTGCAAAATTTTGCTGCTAAGGTGACCCTGTTCTTGAGCTTGCATGTTAAATTTATATGGTCCAAAGTAGTTTTAATGCATGATATGGCCTCTAGGCACTTGTGGCAGTAGTTGCTATCAATTTTGTTGAGTTTGGTTCACTTTTATTTTGAGTCACTAAAAATTTCAGAAATTTTTTCAGAGAAAGAAAATGATGAAGAGATTGTTGAGGGGCTCCTCGAGCCAAAGCTCGAAGGATAAGCAGAATGAGGAGAATAAAAATCCCAAATACAATCTTCCTCGCACTATGGAGGTTCGGCCGTGCGAATGGCCGTGTGATGAGTTCTTGAGGGGAGCCAGGATTTACGAGGACTTATATTATTTGGCTAAGAATGCAGGCCTCATCGACTTCCTCCATGACCAGCACGAACAATATCTCCTACTCACTAATATTTCCGTGCAAATTTGTTATTTCCATGCTAAGAAATCACCGCCTTCAATGGAGTTTCACTTATATGATGAGGTTAAGGAGATGTCACTTCATGATTTTTGTCGGGTATGCAAGATACCCTTTGAGGGCAGCATCGAGGAACCACATCGTAGTGATGTGGATGGGTTCACTGATAGAATTGTTGTAGGAGAAACTAGGAAAATTTCAGATGCTAGAATTAACAGTATACATTTTCCTGTTCTAAGTTACTTTGTGATATTTGCTAGTAGATGCTTAATTGGTCGCGGGAACAGTGGAAATCTTAGTGCCCCTAATATTGTCATTCTGCGCCATGCTTTGTTTCATGATACTACTTTCAACTTAGGAGCTATTGTTGCTAAACGACTAAACCTGAACCGAACTGAGGCATCTTTGCTTCACGCCTTGCTGAATACTTTGGGATACCTATTAGGCATTATGAGAAAGAGGAAAAGTTGATGCCCCCTATTTTTCTAGATTATAAGAGTATGGTACCACATGATTTATTGTTAAAGATAAGAAGAAGATGCTTAAGTATAAATTGATATTTGATAAAACTTTCTGTGAGATTGTTACCTTGCCTGCACCCTCTCTGTTTAACATACTTTCAGGCACGTACCTCATCTTACCCGAAGCCATTTATGCGTACTGGAGGCTGACACAAGTCCCAGAGCCTGAGCTGGAGCCACCACTTGATCCTTATCGTCAGTATGTTTATCACTGGGATCCGGAGGAGATCGCCAACCAGTGGCACCCTGAGGACCCTCCACAGTACACCATAGACCAACTTAGGCCAAAAGCCTAAGCTTGGGGGAGTACGTATTTCTCACCGACATTACATTCATGATCACACACTCATTCTAGTTGTCGGTGCTCATACTTTTTCATTGTACTATCCATGCTAGTTTATTTTCCTTTCTAAGCCTTGTTCTTGTGTCTTTGAAAAACCTTAAGAAAAAATAAAAAAATAGTTGTAACTTTTAGCTAGTTTACTTTCCATGCTTGTAGTACTAGTAACTAAAAGAAAACCCAAAAAGATTTCTCGTTCTTATTTTGCTTGTTGGGAGCTTTCCCGTGTAAATAGTTTTATTTCTTTTCTTTAGGGGTCGAGAGGAGAAAACCATGATGAAAATGTTGAGTGGCTCACATATGCATTATTGTTGATCTAACTGAGAGCCCATATTACCTTGTCTTCTCCCTTGTATTAAATGCTTGTAGATTCCAGCTTAGTCCAATGCACATGCACTATTATTATTATCCACACCGTTTGGTCGTGCAAGTGAAAGGCAATAATGACGATATATGATGGACCGACTGAGATGAGAGAAGTTGGTACGAACTCGACCTATCTTGTTTTTGTAAATATGATTAGTTCATCGTTCCTGATTCAGCCTATTATGAATTAAACATGTTTGCAATGACAATTAGAGATTATAGTTTCTCATGCCATGCTTAATTAGCTAGGAGTTTATAATGGTTTACCTTGTGTGCCAACATGCTATTAAAATGGTTGTGTTGTGGTACAATAGGGTGGTATCCTCCTTTGAACGATTCGAGTGGCTTGACTTGGCACATGTTGATGCATGTAGTTGAAACAAAATCAATATAGCCTCCACGATATTTATGCTCATGGTGAATTATATCCTACCCATGCTTGCACTCAGTGTTGATTAATTTTAATAAATGTCCATGATTGTTGTCGCTCTCTAGTTGGTCGCTTCCCATTCTCTTTCTAGCCTTCACCTGTACTAAGCGGGAATACTGCATGTGCATCCACTTCCATAAACCCCAAAGTTATTCCATATGAGTCCACCATACCTTCCTATAAGCGGTATCTACCTACCGTTCCAAGTAAATTTGTATGTGCCAAACTCTAAACCTTCAAATGAAATTCTGTTTTGTATGCTCGAATAGCTCATGTATCAACTAGGTCTGTCTATATCTTCCATGCTAGGTGGGTTATTATCAATATGAGTGGACTCCACTCATCATTCACGAGAAAAATGGCTGGTAACCGGGATGCCCAGTCCCATGCTTAAATTAAAATAATTGCAAACAAAACACCCCCAGGATTGTTGTTAGTTGGAGTCACCTATTGTTTCGGATAAGCCATGGATTGATGTTTGTTGGTGGTGGGGGAGTATAAACTTTACCATTCTGTTTGGGAACCGCCGATAATGTGTGTAGCATGGAAGATATGAGATCTCTTGGTTGTTATGTGGACAATGAAAGTATACCAGTCAAAATATTATTTATCTTTGTTTCAAAACTTGAGCTCTCGCACCTCTACAAATCCCTGCTTCCCTCTACGAAGGGCCTATCAATTTACTTTTATCTTGAGTCATCATCCTTTTATTAAAAAGCACCAGTTGGAGAGCACCGATGTCATGTACATGCATTACTATTAATTAATAACATCATTACAAGGAACCCAAGGGTTCAGGAGCGGTTTGATCTCCCCTATATTCTTTGCCGTGACCCTGCTGACTAGCGCGGGGACGAGGGAAGCCTTGCCTTGTGTAAATTGATGCAGCTTGATAATGATATGTATGATGTTAAGATGCCATCGCTTGAGGGCAAGGATTTTGCAGGCGCAAATGGAGATTGGGTTGTTTATATTGGGTACAACTGCGAGTGGAAACTTGTGAATGTGTACACTCGTCACCGGGTTCCACTTCGAAAAATCTCAGACGACTGTCCAGAGGTTGAGTACACAGGTATTCTACGTGAATTCAAATATGATCATGCTGACTATCATCTACGGAAGATAGCAATTTGTCGAGTTCCCAACCACTCTTGGGGTTATAGGAATGCTTATGTTGTTGCTATCTTCGACAAGCTTGTTGCCGTCCTTCATGGTTCGACTCGATGGATATTGCTCAAAAATTAGTTTCTATACACGGATGAGTATTGTGATGCAATTCAATACGAGGCTCTTGTGTTTGCTGCCACCACTCGTGGAACTGTTTTTGCATGGAATCCTCATGATTTCGGTACATTTATCTTCCACGGTAATTATAATTGTTTCATCAACATGCATGCGGGTCAGCTAGTTTCCCTTTACTAATTAACATTCTTGTGTTTCCAAGGTCCTGTGAACATTCCACCAGCTATACTTGAAAATTTTATTCATGAGCATGAGGACGAGCAGGACCCATATACTCAGTGGTGCCTGGCAACTTATTCCGATGGATCACCTCTTCTTGTCTGTATACGGGGCACTGCTGATGTTACTAAGGAAGCAGGTGTTGTCTCATATGGTCGCACTCTCCGGACCTATTCCAACATCCGTTGCAGGGTATTCAGGATGGACACTAGTGTACTAGCACCAACACCTTCTCCCTGGTTCAGTATTGAAAGTCTTGGAGGAAACTCGCTCTTCCTTGCACAAAACTATCCAATGATGGTGGAAGACGATCCACTTTTTGTTGACACAAAGTTACTACCATTTATGAGAAGCAACTGTATATATACCTCGGACATTACTATGCTTCCCTACCATGCCAATATGGGTATTGAAATAGGCCGCTTCAGCCTGGATGATCAGTCCTGCGTTGCTCTCGAGATTGACAGTAGTTGGCCCTTCCCGGAGAATCACTTCTGGTTCAAAGCAAGCATTTCCAATGCCGACGAGTGGTTGAGCTGAAGTTCATTTCATCGCTTTGTTATTTGTTGCGTGAGAAAAACTTTACTAGAATGTTTTGATGGAAATGATCTATAATCCAATGTGTATCCTCGTTGTCATTGTGGGTTGATGACTTGTTGTATGTAATCAATGGTACATTTGCATATGCGTCCATAAACTCACGCCTGCTAGTGGTGTCCATATGAACAGTGCTAGTGATTTTAGTTGCAAAATTAGATAGTGTTAGTGATTTTTAGCTGCATATTTTGACATATTGAAGTGTTACAAGGTTGAAAAATGGCAGTCTTATTAGATACACAAATGTCAATCTTTCCAGTTTGAGAAATGGCAACATATCCAGAATGACAGATATGCAAATCTTACCCAATTGTTTGTACGTGGTTTCACACGGGTCATGCAAAACAACTATTTGCGCTGAAGGGATGCAAAAATCCTGCTCGACACATTTTCCCTTGGCTTCCTGGGAAGCTGTTGGTTTGCATATGGGTGTTCTAACTAAAACATTTGCGATGAGTGTTTTATATTTAAAAACCGTTGATATTTTTTTAAAAGAAATCATTTGATAAGTCTGTCCATTGAGAGAGAAAAACGCAAGTTCGTTCAAACCATATCTTTCATTCAGTCACACTGCGAATTTATATTCATATGATCGAGAAGTCAAGATACAGTATTAAACCCCAAAAAACTATTTTCGGTGGCGGCGGAGGCTGCGTGCCGCGCCATCGTTGTCGTCCACCGGGACGCCGTTGTTGAAGTGTTCAAGGCAGCACAAAATGTTCTTCACTTGTAAATCAAACATCATGTCATCGCGCGATCGACGGGCGGGGTGCGGGAGGACAGCAACTGGGACCGCTGAGAGGTAGCGGTCGATGGCAGCGTCCCATGGCGCTGAGGGGGGGGGGGGGGGCGCACGGGCACAGGCACGAGCGTGGCGGGTGCATCCAAACGCACGGGGACCGGCGCCGTGGTGGGTGGAGGGGCGCGCACGGGCGCAGCCAAACGCACAGGGGCCGGCGCCATGGTGGGTGGAGGGGCACGGGCACTGGCGCTGGCGCTGGCATGTACACGAGCTCGCGTGGGTCCGCAGAGACCTCGCTGACACTCGCGGCTTATAGTTTTGTGATAGTTCTCGGCGATTAGCTCGTCAATGCTATGGGGATGGTCGCTGGCACGGGCGCGAGGATGGGAGCTAGGACGGGAGCGGTGGCAACAACCGCCGTGGCCTACTCATTCTGGGCCATGTCCATCAGGCCCCATTCCTCCTTATTTTCTATCTCCTCCGGCTCAGAGTCGACTTCACCAAACTTGAAGACTAGTGGTAGATGATCATTCTGCGCCATGTCGGTGGAGGTCTGCAGGGGGGAGGGGAATGGGAGGCGAACAGTAATGCCGCCCGTATTAAACAACGGTCGGGTGCCATTAATGGAGATGAAGGCGGGCGACCATGGAAGTCAAAGGGCTCGCTTCCCAGCGAGCCTGCGTAGCGTATAGCTCGCACGCTTCTCGGTGAGCCTGCACATTGGAGGATAGCTTGCACGCCTCTCGGTCAGCCTGCACACCGGACTGCGCTCGCACACCTCCCGTTCAGTCAAGGTCAAGCAGCTGTCCGCACGGCACCTCCTACAACCATTAAAACCAAGACACATGGCGTCACGTGAATGGTTAACAGAACACACACGGTTTGAATTATACAAACGTTTGAGATATTAAAGTGGCAGCTATTTTTTCAAAATGCCTTTGTTGGCTGTCATTATTCGAGTGCGTCTTCTCTCAAAATGGACACAAAAATACCACATCATGTCGGGTGCCATTCCATGATAGCATGCCAAGTTTCATGAATTTCAAATGAGTTTTGGATTTATTAGAATCTAAAAACCAGGCATCTCAATGTTTTGTCGGCAATCAACGGTGCCCTGGTGTTTGAAATTCATTCCCATTTCTTGCATGGGACCTAAGCATGCACCCAAGGACACATATTTGATTTTCCAACCAATTTATATGCACTTGAGCATGTGCATGTAGTTCAACTTTGAATTATGCACATAAATGCATTGAAAACTCAGTTAATGCACAAAAATGTCCAAAAGACCCCAAAAATCACAAAAATTGACACAACACTCCTATTGTTCTATGTTGACACGAGAAATTTTTGGAAGCAATAAGAGGTAGTGGATATCGTTTCGTCCCCAAAGGTGGGATGTTCACTACCGAAACCATGATGCTTGTTGTGAGAAGCTCTGGTTTGTGAGAAGCATATACCCAAACCTGCCCCAAACGGGACAAAACATTTACCACGGCATGTTGATGCCGCTCCATGAAAGCATGCCAAGTTTCATGAATTTCAAACGAGTTCTGGATTTACTAGAATTTAAAAACGAGGCATCTCAATGTTCACCGGCAATCAACGGTGCCCTGGTGTTTCAAATTCATTCCCATTTGTTGCATGGGACCTAAGCATGCACCCAAGGACACATATTCGATTTTCTCAACCAATTTATATGCACTTGAGCATGTGCATGTAGTTCAAATTTGAATTATGCACGTAAATGCATTGAAAACTCAGTTAATGCATAAAAATGTCCAAACAAACCCCGAAAAATCCCAAAAATTGACACAACACTCCTGTTGTTCTATGTTGACACGAGAAAATTTTTGGAAACAATAAGAGGCAATGGATATCGTTTTTGTCCCCAAAGGTGGGGTGTTCCCTACCGAAACCATCATGCTTGTTGTAAGAAGCTCTGGTTTGTGAGAAGCATATACCCGAACCTGCCCCAAATGGGACAAATTTTTTAACACGTCATGTTGATGCTGCTCCATGATAGCATGCCAAGTTTCATGAATTTCATACGAGTTTTGGATTTACTAGAATTTAAAAACCAGGTATCTCAATGTTTTGCCAACAATAAACAGTGCCCTGGTGTTTGAATTACATTCCCATCTCTTGCATGGGACCTAGAAATTCACCCAAGGACATATATTAGATTTTTCAACCAACCTTAGTGCATTGGAGCATGTGCATGTAGCTCAAACTTGAATATGCACATAAATGCATTGAAAACTCAGTTAATGCATAAAAAGGTCCAAACGACCCCCTGAAAAATCCCAAAAATTGACACAACACTCCTTTTGTTCTATGTTGACACGAGACAATTTTTGAAAGCAATAAGAGGCAATGGATATCATTTCGTCCCCAAAGGTGGTACGTTCCCTACCGAAACCATCATGCTTGTTGTGAGATGCTCTGGTTTGTGAGAAGCATATACCCAAACCTGCCCCAAATGGGACAAATTTTTTAACACAGCATGTTGATGCCGCTCCCTGATATCATGCCAAGTTTCATGAATTTCATACGAGTTTTAGATTTACTAGAATTTAAAAACCAGACGTCTCAACATTTTGCCAGCAATCAACAGTGCCCTGGTGTTTGAATTTGATTCCCATCTCTTGCATGGGACCTAGAAATTCACCCAAGGACACACATGTGATTTTTCAACCAACCTTAGTGCATTGGAGCATGTGCTTGTAGTTCAAATTTGAATTATGCACATAAAATGCCTAGAAAGCACAGTTAATGCATAAAAAAGGCCAAACGAACCCCGAAAAATTCAAAGATTGAACACAACACTCTTGTTGTTCTATGTTGACACTAGAAATTTTTTAAAAGCAATAAGAGGCAACGGATATCGTCCCGTCCCCAAAGGTGGTACGTTCCCTATCGAAACCATCATGCTTGTTGTGAGAAGCTTTGGTTTGTGAGAAGCTTATACCCGAACCTGCCCCAAATGGGACAAAATTTTCACCATGACATGTTGATGCCGCTCCATGATAGCATGCCAAGTTTCATGAATTTCATACGAGTTTTGGATTTACTAGAATTTAAAAACCAGGCATCTCAACATTTTGCCGGCAATCAACAACGTCGTGGTGTTTGAATTTCATTCCCATCTCTTGCATGGGACCTAGAAATTCACCCAAGGACACACATGTGATTTTTCAACCAACTTTGGTGCATTGGAGCATGTGCTTGTATTTCAAATTTGAGTTATGCGCATAAAATGCCTAGAAAACCTAGTTAATGTATAAAAAAGGCCAAACGAACCCCTAAAAATTCCAAGATTGAACACAACACTCGTGTTGTTCTATGTTGACAGTAGAATTTTTTTGAAAGCAATAATAGGCAACAAATATCATCCCGTCACCAAAGGTGGTACGTTCCCTATCGAAACGATCATGCTTGTTGTGAGAAGCTCTGGTTTGTGAGAAGCTTATAGTCGAACCTGCCCCAAATGGGACAAAATTTTCACCATGTCATGTTGATGCCGCTCCATGATAGCTTGCCAAGTTTCATGAATTTCAGACAAGTTTTGGATTTACTAGAATTTAAAAACCAAGAATCTCAACATTTTGCCGGCAATCAACAGTGCCATGGTGTTTGAATTTCATTCCCATCTCTTGCATGGGACCTAGAAATTCACCCAAGAACACACATGTGATTTTTCAACCAACTTTGGTGCATTGGAGCATGTGCTTGTAGTTCAAATTTGAATTATGCACATTAAATGCCTAGAAAACCCAGTTAATGTATAAAAAAGGCCAAACGAACCCTGAAAAAAATCATTCCCATTTCTTCCATGGGACCTAAGCATGCACTGAAGGACACAGATTTGTTTTTTCAACCAATTTGTATGCACCGGAGCATGTGCATGTAGTTTAATTTTGAATTGTGCACCTGAAATGGATAGAAAACCAACTTAATGTATGAAATGTCCAAATGAACCCTGAATAATACCAAGTCTTTTATGACACACATACAGTTGCATGTTCACTGCAGATAAAAGGTCTAGCAATTCAAACACCATCCATTGCCGTTGTAACCCCATTTTTTAATTCAAATCTAGTAGATCCCACATAGTTTATTCTCACCAACCCTGTGAGATGTAGTACAAAATATCTTGGAGCACCGTTGGTGTATAGTATGCCTATGGCTTACGCGAGAAGGTGCGTCGGCTACAGTCCACAGCCGGCGTGTCAAGGACACTAGCTCGCTCCCCCAAAACTCCCGCCTCTTCATCCCTCGCAATCTCAAAAATATCTACCACCTGGAAGGTTTTAATGTTTGATAGCACAGGATTAGTATGTGCGGACCGTGTGCGATGTCTGTTACTCCCGCTCTGCTTCAGTCCCTTGATTCAAATTTTCAGTAGCCCCGGCATTTTACTACCGCCTCTGCATCCCTTGCAATCTCAAAAACATCTGCTCGCGACTGATCCAAATTTTCAGTAGCCCCGCCTTGTTACTCCCGCCTAGTAAATTTTTTAGTTGCAGCAGTATTTCCTCAAACACAACCTCCACTCACATAGACACACACAACCCTCAAAACCATTGGTAGGTCGCCGCCATCCCCGGCGCCTCCATCCTCAACCTATGCCTGTGTGCCAGGGAGCTCGAGTAGCCAATGTCTAAAAAGAGGTTTATCGCGGCCTTTTCACTCGACACCAGTGAGGTGGCCGCTGTGGTGTCCCCGTCGTCCTCCGTGGGCCCGATCCGCCATCGCCGGTCCCCCGATCCGCCCGCCGCCGCGCCCCTATGCCAGTTCGAGGACTTCCCCGTCCTCCCTCGGACCCGGCTGTCGGATGCGGGGTTCCGGCAAACCCTTAAGGTTCGAACACTGGGGTGCGCGTGAAGTCTTTCCTTCCCACCAATCTACGGCCTAGCTCGCTAAGATTTCGCGGACGAACTCGATGAACTCGCAACACAGAAAGACACGAGATTTATACTGGTTCCACTACAAAAAAATACTCGATGAACTCACGTTTTTTGTCAGAATCAAGATAGTCATACCTATGCTGTCGTAGAAGTGTTCCATGACATTACCAAAATTATCATCACGGAAGTGTCCACTTCCATGACGATAAATCATGCGTCACAGAAGTGCTTTCGTCAAGGGTGACCGACACGTGGCATCCACCGTAACGGAACACTGTTAAGCTATCGGGTCGGGTTTTGGATCCGATAACCCATTAACAGCCCCGACCAATGGGGATTTTCCACGTGTAAAATCATCATTGGCTGGAGGAGACACGCGTCAGGTCCGCGTTGGCACAGCTGTCACTCATCCAATGGGCGAGACACGCCTATGATATGTTGACAGGTGGACCGGCCCATCGATTTTAAATGGGCCGGCCCAACTAAAGGCCCACAAGATTTTGTGGACCATAATGGGCTGGCCCAGCTAAAGGCCCACGAGATTTTGCGGTCCATAATGGGCTGGCCCAGCTAAAGGCACACAAGATTTTGCGGGCCATAATGGGCCGACCCAGGTAAAGGCCCACAAGATTTTTGTGTGCCATAATGGGCCAGCCCAGGTAAAGGCCCACAAGATTCTTGCGGATCATAATGGGCCGGCCCAGCCAAAGGCCCACGAGATTTCGCCGACATTAATGGGCGGCCCAGCTGTAGGCCCACAAGATTTTGAGGACCCTAGTAGGACGGCCCATTAACTGGCTGCCATGTTTTGGGCCAAATGCCGACCCATATTTGATCCGGTCCATTAATGGCCTGTCACGCTCTGGGCCTAATAGTGGCCCATATGAGATCCGGCCCGTTAAAAGCCTACCATGTTCTAGGCCAAATTACGGCCCAGATCAGGTCCGGCCCTTTAAGAGGCTTTGAGCTCAATTATGGCCCATATCAGATTCGGCCCGTCAACTGGACAATATGCTTTTGGGCCCACTTGCTAAAGGCCCACTTAGTAATTCGGCCTGATATTAGTTTTGGCCTATTAAGGGCCCGTTTAACATTTCGGCCCTATATTAATTTCGGCCTGTTAAAAGCCCGTCATATAGTTGGGCCTAACTACGACCCGGTTTGCATCCGGCCTGCTCGCAGCCGATATCTAATTGGGCCAAACAAGGACCGAGACAATTTTGGCCTATTAAAAGCCTGTGATTTGATTCGCACAATCATGGGTCGGGGTTCATTTCGGGCTGCTGCCGGCCCGTGAGTAGTTCGGCACGTTTCAAGCCCAACCTACATCGTGATTGCATGACGGCCCGATTATGTACCGTAATTTTACGGTTTGGCCGGTTTACTGCGAAGAAAGGATATATATACAGTAAAATAACTGCAGCATCGTGAATAAGAAAAAACCTAGACTATACAATAAAGAAATTACGGCATATTACATCCATTGGGCATCAGAGTTCGCCACTATGATAATAAAGCACAAGCAGACAGCAAATTACATACACTGGGCATCAAAGATAGCCACCAATGCAAATAAACACGCCGACAAAATAATATACAAAACCGACAGCACTTTAATAGAGTTCAAGATGATGAGACTACGCTTGTTCAACACTTATATCTTCCTCACTCTGAAAGATAAACAAGCAGATAGATGACATGTTTTGCACATAAAAGTATCAGTGCTGACAATTCATCACATTTCTTACTGACGAATAAAGTGACATAGTTTAAAATTGCATTAACACAATATGGTATTGTTCAGGTCAAGACATGGCAGGAAATGACATTGTGAAGGAGTTGGCAGCTACACGACACCACTAGATTACAGATCAAGAACTCATAAGTATCAATGGTTAGTGTGCTGTCAATTTATACCATTTCAGATTGGCAAATAAAGAGACGGTTTAAATAATAGTAGAATGATATGACATTGTTCATAGTTAAGACATTGCAGAATATGACATTGTGCTGTAGTGGGTAGGTTCACCACATCACTGGATTACCGATGAAGAACAGAAGCATACATGCAGTGCAAAAGAAGATCACTTGCTCTCTATAGTTTAATTTACATGGTATGAAGAAGGAACTTGGTTGTACAACTGAAAACTTAAATTGAGAAAGGACAAACTTTTGTTTATGAACTACATAATAAAGTTTAAACAAGCAATTTGATGCAAACACCAAAAATAAACAGTTGTTGCAGTCATGCCTAACCAAATATATACAACAAAGTTTGAAGGCTTGAGATGGACAAACTTACATTATTGGTGAAGACAGGCTCTATAAAGGCCTTGTCCATGCTGATGGGGGGGGGGCAATTCAAGAAGTTTACAACAGAATCTTCTTCAAAAGCATTTCCTTTATTCTACATTTTGTTAAGAGTAAATATAGATGTGATAATATATGAAAAATGGAGAATATTTAAGATAATATGAAGAGTGATGCTACATAACCAAGTAGCTATAAATGTAAGTGCAGCGATACAGGCAAAAGGTACAACCAAGAGCAATGCACAACTAAACTTCTTCAGTACCAACCTTATGGTAAGAGTAAATATAGATCTGATGTTTAAACCGCACTAGGGGCACAGGCGGGGAGGGGGGCACAACTATGGCACGCCCCAATACGCGGCTTAAACCGCACTAGGGGCTTCCCGCTTTGTTATTTTTCTCTTTCAGGACTTTAATCTCTGGAAACCCTGTCCGGCAGCATGATTGCCGAACACATGATGAAGCAACCAAGGAGGCAGAAAGCTATGTCACACCACGAAACTCCCAGGTGGATTATGATAACGAGTGAAATATTTGCTTTAATAGTATTCCTCAGCTTGCCCTTGGAAGGGACATAGTCCTAATTTTTGCTTCTCGCACTATCTGTATCATTCTGCCTTAACACACCTTTTTCAATAAACAATGCATAACATTACGACTATTATTGCATTCTTGTTATATATGTGTGTGTGTGTGTGTGAGAAGTCTGAACACTTTCACAAGTGCGGCACCCCGAACTTATAGCATTATATGCATCAGCTCCGAATCATGTCTTTGGTCAAATGTTGGGTTTGCGCGGCTCCTAAGTTTTGGTACCTTATGTTCCGCTCTATCGGCTAAGGTAGCACTAGGAGAACTACTGCGATTGTGCCCCGATTCTGCTGGGCTAAGCACCTCAGTAAAGAAAGCTAAAACTGACTGTCATGATAAGGCGAGAGACTGGTCGCTGTTCGGCGAGGTTTCGAGTCCCTAAAGAGTTATGCCGCTTAGAGTGAGGAGCCGGTCCTGTCTGGCATAAAGGCGTGTATCGCGCCCCGAATTCGGCCTTCCGAATACCAGGGGCTTCGCCGAAATTTAAAATTATAGAATTATATGGCTAAGTGAGAGTGATAAAGCATTATTAGTCCGGTTGCCTTGTTCGCTGTGCTGAGCACCTCCCTCGAAGGACCCAAAAATGGGAACAAGAGTGCTCAGGTTTATCCCGAACACCCCAGCACTCGCTGCATGGGGGCATAAGCCGAGGACTAGCCATCTCTCAGATTGGATAAACAGCCAAACAGAAGGTAATATTTTAAATTCAAACAAGCATTGCGTAGCACATATGAAACAAGTTTTCATCGTACAGGATCACACGAGCAAGTTTACTCAAATATTACATCCTTTGGACATTCGTCCGCTACAAGACGGGCACCCTTCAGGACACCCTCATAATAAATTTTGGGGGTGCGATGCTCCTTGCCCTGCGGCGGTCCTTCCTTGATCAGCTTCACGATGTCTAGCTTGGCCCATTGCACCTTCACACGGGCGAAAGCCTGGCGTGCACCTTCGATGCAGACAGACCGCTTGATGACTTCCAGCCGTGGGCAGGCATCCACAAGCCGCCTCACTAGGCCGAAGTAGTTGTTCGGAAGGGCGTCGCCAGGCCACAGCCAGACTATAAGGCCCTTCATGGCCTGTTCGGCCGCCTTGTGTAGCTCGACCAGCTGCTTTAGCTGGTCGCTCAGAGGCATCGGGTGTTCGGTCCCAGTATACTGAGACCAGAACAACTCCTCCGTTGAGCTTCCCTCCTCGGCCTGGTAAAACTGTGTGGCATCCGACATGCTGTGGGGCAAATCTGCGAATGCTCCTGGAGAGCTCCGGATTCGGGTAAGTAATAGGTAATTTACTCTCACATGCTTGCTTTGCATATAGAATGCCTTACCCGCCGCTATTTTCTTCATCGCGTCAATCTCCTGGAGGGCCTTTTGGGCTTCGGCCTTGGCACTCTTTGTGCTCTCGAGGGCTGCGACAAGCTCAGACTCTCGCGTCTTCGAGTCAAGCTCCAATGCCTTGTGCTTCGTCACGAGAGCCTGGAGCTCTTGCTGCACCTCGCCCACCCGAGCCTCTTGCCTTTCCCGCTCGGTGCGCTCCTTGGCCTCTTTATCTTCGGCCTCGGACTACTTACCTTTGTTCTCCTCGAGCTGCCTCTTGGAAAGGCCGAGCTCGTCCTTGGACCCTTTCAGGTCCTGCTTCAGTGCGGCGACCTCCGCAGTCAGTGCGGCAAATGCCAGCAGCGAAGCCTGCATACACATATTGACATACTTATATTAGACTCCTGTGATATTGTTTGATCCTCTGTTCGGCTTTTCTTTGTGAACACTGAACAGAGCATCAGGGGCTACTGTCTATGTGGTAATATTTTCCCTATATTTTAAACGCTTACCTCAAAGCCTGTTAGAAGGCTGGCACAGGCTTCAGTCAATCCGCTCTTGGCGGACTGAACCTTCTGGACCACCGCACTCATAATAGTACGGTGCTCCTCGTCGATGGAAGTGCTGCGAAGCGCTCCTAGCAGATTGTCTGGCGCCTCTGGATGGACAGAGGTAACCGGCACAAGCGTCTTGCCCCTCTTGGAAGGAAGCCGCCTGCCCGAGTCTGGAACCACTGGAGGTTCCAGCGCGGTGTTCGGCTGAGGGCCGAACTCGGAGCCCTCGAGGGCCTTGTTCCCTCTGCTCCCGGAGTCTGGAAGGCCGCCTTGAGGCGCCTCTGGGACTGTCTCGCCTCGACCCGGTGCCTCTTGAGACAATACCTCGGCGTCGTCCACAGGGCAAGGGGAGGTGGCGGTCTGAAGTGGATCGCTATCCATATCCGACGAGCCCAGGGAGCCGTCCGACGATACATCGATACGTGCTCGTGGCGGCCTGCATAATCATATTCGGCGTTAGGGGAAGTAGTGCGACAAAGGAATGCTATGAGTTACTCTGGTATCCGAATACTTACGACTTCGCCAGGGGCTTGGCCTTGAGTAGCCACTCATCTTCGCCTTCGGCAGCGGTGGTGGAACTATCCGGAACGAGGGTCCTTCCCTTCTTGGACCCTTCGGCCCCATCGGTTGGGGCGGCCTTCCTTTTCTTGTATCCCCCATCTGAAGGGGGAGCATCTTCTTCTTCCTCCTCGTCTTCGGGGGACGAGTGTGTCGCAGAGTTAACGGACGATGAGTCCGATAATGCCTGACGTCGGGAACTCTTTCGGGTTCCCTTGGCCTTCTTGGTCTTCTCCGACACCTTATAAGGGGCCGGAGTCAGCATCTCCGTAAGGAGAGCGTCCGCAGTGTCTTCGGGCAGAGGGGCCGGACAGTTAATCTGCCCCGGCGTCTCCACCTAGTCCTGTCAAAGGCATGGAGATCAGACCCCGCACATAATTAAGCTAGGGGAAATAAAATATCCTACCGGATGTATAGAACTCACCGAATGCGCTCGACTCTTCGCGCTTAGCCCGCGGTCCTCGTTTGAGGGAGGGAGGGACCTCGGTGCCCTTGAATAGCACCTTCTAGGCATCCTCGTGTGTTGTGTCAAAGAGCCTGTTCAGAGTTTGGTGCTGGGCCAGGTCGAACTCCCACAAGTTGAAAGCCCGTCGTTGACACGGGAGGATCCGGCGGATGAGGATGACCTGGACTATGTTGACGAGTTTGAGCTTCTTTCTCACCATGTTTTGGATACATGTTTGGAGTCCGGTCAGCTTTGCCAAACTACCCTAGGACATGCCCTTCTCTTGCCAGGAGGTGAGCCGCGTGGGGATGCCGGATCGGAACTCGGGGGCCGCTGCCCATTCAGGGTCACGCGGCTCGGTGATATAGAACCACCCCAATTGCCACCCCTTTATGGTCTCCATGAAGGAGCCCTCGAGCCATGTGATGTTGGGCATCTTGCCCAGCATGGCGCCTCTGCACTCCGCCTGGGCGGCCGCTCACTACCTTCGACTTGACATTGAAGGTCTTCAGCTATAAGCCGAAGTGGGGCTGGATGCGGAGGACGGCCTCACACACGACGATAAACGCCGAGATATTGAGGATGAAGTTCGGGGCCAGATCGTGGAAATCCAGGCCGTAGTAGAACATGAGCCCCCGGAGGAATGGGTGGAGAGGGAATCCTAGTCCGCGGAGGAAATGGGTAAGGAACACTACCGTCTCATGGGGCCTGGGGGTGGGGATGAGCTGCCCCTCATCTGGGAGCCAGTGCGCGATGTCGTCGGGCAGGTATCCGACTCTCCTCAGCTTCTTGATGTGTCCCTCCGTGACGGAGGAGACCATCCACCTGCCTCCCGCTCCGGACATGGTTGGAGAGGGTTGAGGTGGGAAGTGCGGACTTGGGCGCTAGAGCTCGAGTGTGCGAAAATGGATGAGCAAAGGAGGAAGAAGGCATGGATGAAAAGGTGAATCCTTATCCCTTTATATGGGCGGACGAAACTATGCATCCCCACTGGCCTGGTAAAACTCTCTTATCCCCCAAGCGCCGTAATCGATGGCGCGGTTGGGTTACCCACACCCGTATTGATGAGAATCCCGTGATAAGGGGACACGATCTCTGCTTTGACAAGACGTGTCAAAAAAAACTGCCTCACATTATGTGCGGGGCTAGTTAAAGGAAACGGTTCGAATTCACTGGGCCATGGCATAATGTCGTGTTGCCAAAACAAGTCAGCAAATTGTATTTGTGGAAATATTATTCTCTCTACGGTGGTATGTGGAACTTATTTTGCAGGGTCGGACACTATCCTTGTATTCAAATTCTTTCGTGGTGTGTTTGGAGGAGGAACCCGCCTTGCAATGCCAAAGACAATACTGCACGCCGGACTCATCGTCATTGAAAGCCTGGTTCAGGGGTTTCTGAGGGAGTCCAGGATTAGGGGGTCTTCGGACAGCCGAACTATATCCTTTGGCGGGACTGTTGGACTATGAAGATACAAGATTGAAGACTTTGTCTCGTGTCCGGATGGGACTCTACTTGGCGTGGAAGGCAAGCTAGGCAATACGGATATGTGTATCTCCTCCTTTGTAACCGACCTTGTGTAACCCTAGCCCTTTCCGGTGTCTATATAAACCGGAGGGTCTTAGTCCGTAGGACAACATACAATCATACCATAGGCTAGCTTCTAGGGTTTAGCCTCTCTGATCTCGTGGTAGATCTACTCTTGTACTACCCATATCATCAAGATTAATCAAGCAGGACATAGGGCTTTACCTCCATCAAGAGGGCCCGAACCTGGGTAAAACATCGTGTTCCCTGCCTCCTGTTACCATCCACCTTAGATGCACAGTCCGGGACCCCCTACCCGAGATCCGCCTGTTTTGACACTGACGGCGAGTTTTGGCTCGATGAGGTTCTCTACCTTGGGCATATCATCTCCACCAATGGTATAGCTGTTAATCCTGAGAAGGTGTCTCCAATTGTGAATTGGGAACCACCTCAGAACGTGAAGCGACTCCGCAGCTTCCTTGGGCTCGCAAGCTATTGTCGAATGTTCGTTGAGAACTTCTCTAAGATCGTGAAGCCTCTTTCCAACCTCCTCCAGAAGCATGTGAAGTATGTCTGGTCGCCTGAATGTGACATCGTCTTCAACACCCTGAAAGAGAAGTTAGTCACTGCTCCAGTTCTGACTCCTCCTGACGAATCAAAACCGTTTGAGGTCTTCTGTGATGCTTCCCTTCAAGGTCTTGGTGCAGTGTTGATGCAAGAGAAGAAAGTTGTGGCCTATACCTCTCGCCAGTTGAAGCCCAATGAAAAGAACTATCCCACTCATGACCTCGAGTTGGCGGCAGTTGTCCATGCTCTTTTAACTTGGAGACATCTCTTATTGGGAAGAAAAGTGGACATCTTCACTGATCATAAGAGTCTCAAGTACATCTTCACTCAGCCAAACCTCAACCTCAGGCAGACTCATTGGGTCGAAATGATTTAAGAGTATAATCTGAGTATTGAGTATACTCTAGGCAAGGCCAATGTAATTGCTGACGCATTGAGCCGGAAGGCTTACTGCAACAGTTTGATTCTCAAGCCTTACCAACCCGAGCTTTGTGAAGCTTTCCGCAAACTCAATCTCCAGGTTGTTCCTCATGGATTTCTTGCCAACCTCCAAGTCTCTCCTACTTTGGAAGATCAGATTCGCGAGGCACAACTTCTTGATGTTATGGTGAAGAAGGTGAAGATTGGGATTGCCAAGAGTCAACCCAAGTACAAGTGCTATCCTCTTGATAACAAGGATACTATATTCTTCGAGGATCGCATTGTTGTGCCTAAAGGTCACCTTCGTAAAGTCATTATGAACGAGGCTCACAATTTACTCCTCTCTATTCACCCTGGAAGTACAAAGATGTACCAGGACCTCAAGCAGTTGTATTGGTGGACTCGAATGAAGCGCGAGATTGCTCAATTCGTGAATGAATGTGATGTTTGCAGAAGAGTGAAAGCAGAACACCAATGACCAGCTGGTCTCCTCCAACCTCTTGCCATTCCAGAATGGAAGTTTGAACATATTGAGATGGACTTCGTGACTGGATTTCCAAAGTCCAAGCGTGGCAATGATGCTATCTTTGTTGTCATCGACAAGCTCACTAAAGAGGCTCATTTTGTGCCTATTAAAGAATCTATCACAGCAGCTCAGTTGGCAGATCTATATACCTCTAGGATTGTCTCTCTGCACGGCATTCCGCAGTTGATATCCTCAGGTCGTGGCAGCATCTTCACCTCCAAGTTCTGGGATTCTTTTCAGAAGGCCATGGGCACAAACATTCGCTTCAACACAGCCTTTCATCCTCAAACCAGTGGCCAAGTCGAGCGAGTAAATCAAATTCTTGAAGATATGCTCGGGGAATGTGTCATTTCTTTCGGTATGAAGTGGGAAGATTGTCTTCCATATGCCTAGTTCTCCTACAACAAAAACTTTCAAGCGAGTTTGGGCAAGGCCCCATTCGAGATTCTCTATGGCAGGAAGTGTCGTACTCCTCTTAACTGGTCAGAGACTGGTGAACGCCAACTTCTTGGCAATGACTTGATCACATAGGCAGAAGAAATGTGCAAAGTCATTTGTGATAATATCAAAGCCGCGCAATTGCGCCAGAAGAGCTACTATGATAGCAAGCATCGTGACTTGGCTTTCGAGATCGTAGACCATGTCTACCTCCGCGTCTCTCCAATGAAAGGTACTCGTCGCTTCGGTATCAAAGGGAAGCTTGCCCCTAGATACGTGGGTCCTTTCAAGATCATCGGCAAAATAGGCGATCTCGCCTATCAACTTGAGCTTCCCTCCAACTTTGCAAACATGCACTACGTGTTCCACGTGTCTCAACTCCGCAAGTGTTTCAAGACTCCTGACCGCACCATCTACTTTGAAGAGATTGATCTCCAGGAAGACCTGTCTTATCGTGAGCACCCCGTTGCTATTCTTGAAGAAACTGAGCGCAAGACTCGCAACAAGTATATCAAATTCCTAAAAGTCAAGTGGTCACATCATTCCGACCATGAAGCCACCTAGGAACGCGAGGATCACCTTCGTTCTGAATACCCGGAGTTTTTCCAGTCCTAGATCTTTGGACGAGATCCTTTCGTAGTGGTGGAGTGTTGTAACACCCCGTATGTAACTTGCCATATTTGTATTCAAACTCTTGCCATTTCCGGCACTAAGTTATGTTATTTCCTCATTGTCGGGTTTTGTCTTCGTGTTGCTTTTGTCTTTGTCATGCATCTCATATCATGTCATCATGTGCACTGCATTTGCATACGTGTTCGTCTCATGCATCCGAGCATTTTCCCCGTTGTCCGTTTTGCATTCTGGCACTCCTATGTCCTCCGGTGTCCTTTTCTACCTCATTTCGTGTGCGGGTGTTAAACGTTTTCGGATTGGACCGGGACTTGCCAAGAGGCCTTGGTTTACTACCGGTAGACCGCCTGTCAAGTTTCGTGCCATTTGGACTTCATTTGATACTCCAACGGTTAACCGAGGAGCCGAAAAGGCCTCGTGTGTGTTGCAGCCCAACACCCCTCCAAAGTGGCTCAAAACCCACGTAAAACCCCTCCATCTTCTAGGTCGTTCGATCACGATCGCGTGGCCGCAAACCGAGCTCAATTTGGAGCCTCCTCGCTCCCTCTACCTATAAATGGAGCCCCTCCTTCGAAAATCCCGGGTCTCTTCCCCCTAACCCTAGATCCCTCGTCCTCCGGACGGCCGGACACGTCTGACTGGCTCCGCCGGACGAATAGCACGCTGCCACGTGTCCCGGGTCGGTGCCCACATCGCCGCCGACCGCGCGGGCCTGCCGAGCCCACGAGCGGCCCCACGGCCCATCCGGCCAGCGCCGCCCCCTCGGTCTCCCGCCGCCCGCCTCCTCCGTGCGGCCGCCGCCTCGCGCCCTCGCCGGTGACCGCCGCCCCCGCCGATCCAGTCGCCGAACTCCTCCGCCGGTGCCGCGGAGAGCCTTCGCCGCCGCCAACCGCCGCCACCTCGGCGCGCCAAGTCCCATCTCTGGCCGGCTCCTTCCACCCCAAGTCTGGCGACCTCAATCTCCCACCAACTCCGGCAAACAGTGATTCTGGTGAACCTTGAAGGACGTGCCCGATCCAGATCTGTTTTCGGAGGTTGACTTTTGCCCTAATTTCCAGTAGTTTTAGCATTTTTCACCACATCGTATCTCTGCAACCGTGGCTCCGTTTTGGGCGCGTAGCATATCAAATTGTTCGTCTCAATGAGTACTTCATTTCATCTCATTGCATCATGTTCATTTGATCCCATATTGATGCCCAAAATGCTATTGCAAGAGTGCTAGTTTCTCTTAGTTTCAGATTCATATCATTAATTGGATATTTGTCATTTTTGCCATGATTAATGTGTGCCTTCTATGAACTTGAGCCCTACATGAGTTTTGAAGTATGCCATGCCATCTTTACAGGGGTGTATGCCATTTATTTTTGTGATATTTTTGGTGACTAGCACAAGCATGCAAATTAGCTCCCATAATGTTGCTGATTTCAGGGACATGGAAATATTCCAAGTCTTTGTCCTGTCATTATTTTTATGCCATGTATTCTTGTTGCTACAGAGTGATCCATGCCTCTTTTGAGCATGATCAGTAAGGATGTTTTGTAGATATTGTGTTGCTCTATCCATCCATGTCTTTGTTTGCAATTATGGAGCACTCTAGCTTGAGTCAATCAAGCTCTACTTTTGCTATAAAATGTTCCTGGCAGAATGTTTACATGTTAAGCATTTTTGCCGAGGTTGTTGTAGTTGATCCATGCATGCTATGTTGTTGTTCTTGCCATGTTTAGATTCTATGCCATGTCTACTTGCTGGGTGTATGCTTAGTTTGTCATGCAATGCCTTGTGGTGAGTGCATCGAGCTCGTAAACATGCCTACTTGATATCTGTTTTGCCATGTTCCAGTTTTCTACTAAGTCTGAATATGTTAACGATAATTGCTATGTTCACATGGTTGCCATTGTATTTTCTGATCCCTTTTGGCTTATGGTCAGTAAGGAACTTTTGTTGTATGCTTTGAGTAGCTTGATGACATGCCTTGCTTTTCCATGATATGTTCCTGTAGCATGTTGTTACCTTGCTCTAAACATTGCTTCCTGATGTTAAATTCTTGACTTGTTGTTATTTTCACTAAGGCTGTAACCTGATATCTTTTGCACTTTTGCCATGCTTGTTTGAACCTACTATTGAGTGAATTAGCCATAGCTCAGTGTTCATCTTTTGTCAAGCATCTTGAGTGGATCCCTGCCATGTATTTTGTTGTTATGTTAGAGTGCAGTAGCTTGTTGTTCTTGATGCATTTAGATGGCCTCGTGCTGTTAATCGCATACCGGTGCCATATTTGTTTTGCTTGTTATTTGCAAACCGTGCATCCGATTCCGGTGATCTTTATATTGATTTCGACCGAAATCAACTCCTCTTTCTAGTGGCACTATTGGTTTTCCAAGTTGAGGCGAGGTTCAATCTTTGCTTTCCAAAACATGCATGTGCATCGCATATCACATCCCGCATATCATGCCACGTTTTGCATCATGTTGTTTGTGCATTGCGCATGGTTGAATGTGTCTCCTTTTGCTTGTTGTTCTTGCTTGGGTAGAGCCAGGAGACGAGTATGTGATCGAGGAGCCCGTTGAGTACGCTTACGAGGATCAAGCTAACGTCAACTCGGAGAACTTTGCAAGCAAGATGACCATACCCTCGAAATCACTTCTATCTTTGCTTGCTAGATGCTCGCTCTTTTGCTATGCCTATGCTACGATACCTACCACTTTCTTATCATGCCTCCCATGTTGCCATGTCAAACCTCTAACCCACCTTGTCCTAGCAAACCGTTGTTTGTCGATGTTACCGCTTTGCTCAGCCCCTCTTATAGCATTGCTAGTTGCAGGTGAAGTTTGGAGTTTGTTCCTTGTTGGAACATGTTCATTGTTGGGATATCATTATTATATCTTGTTTACTTTAATGCATCTATACACTTGGTAAAGGGTGCAAGGTTCGGCCTTATGCTTGGTGTTTTGTTCCACTCTTGCCGCCCTAGCTTCCGTCATACCGGTGTTATGTTCCTTGATTTTGCGTTCCTTACACGGTTGGGTTATAATGGGAACCCCTTGACAGTTCACCTTGAATAAAACTCTTCCAGCAATGCCCAACCTTGGTTTTACCATTCGCCACCTAGCCTTTTTTCCCTTGGGTTTCGCGGACTCAAGGGTCATCTTTATTTTAACCCCCCCGGGCCAGTGCTTCTCTAAGTGTTGGTCCAACCTGAGCGATGTCCGGGGCTACCAGGGGCAACTCTGGGCTGGCCTACCCGACGTATGGATCATCTGATGTGCCCTGAGAACGAGATATGTGCAGATCCTATCGGGATTTGTCGGAACATTTGGGCGGCTTTGCTGGTTTAGTTTTACCATTGTCGAGATGTCTTGTAACTGGGATTCCGAGTCTGATCGGATTGTCTTGGGAGAAGGAATATCCTTCGTTGACCGTGAGAGCTTGTGATGGGCTATGTTGGGACTCCCTCGCAGGGATTTGAACTTTCGAAAGCCATGCCCGCGGTTATGGGCAGATGGGAATTTGTTAATGTCCGGTTGTAGAAAACCTTAACCTTAACTTAATTAAAATGAATCAATAGAGTGTGTGGCCGTGATGGTCTCTTTTCGGCGGATTTTGGGAGGAGAACACGGTCTCATGTTATGCTTGAACGTAGGTTGTTCTAGGATCACTTCTTGATCATTGTTTCTCGACCGTGCCTTTGCCTTCTCTTCTCGCTCTCTTTTGCGTATGTTAGCCACCATATATGCTAGTCGCTTGCTGCAGCTCCACCTCATACCTTTTACCCTTCCTATAAGCTTAAATAGTCTTGATCGCGAGGGTGTGAGATTGCTGAGTCCCCGTGACTCACAGATTACTTCCAAAACCAGATGCAGGGACCGATGATACCGCTCCAGGAGATTCGACTGAGCTCAAGTGGGAGTTCGATGAGGACTCAGGACGATACTACGTTTCCTTTCCAGATGATCAGTAGTGGTGCCCAGTTGGGGCGATCGGGGACATTGTCGTATTTGGGGTTGTTCTTTATTTTGGTTCCGTAGTCGGACCTTGAGTGTATCTGGATGATATTTATGCTATTGTGTGATGTGGCGAGTGTAAGCCAACTATGTATCTCTTTTCCTTATTATTACATGGGTTGTTGTGAAGATTACCTCACTTGCGACATTTCTTACAATGCGGTTATGCCTCTAAGTCGTGCTTCGACATGTGGTAGATATAGCCGCATCGTGGGTGTTACACATGGCGGATCTGAAGGTGCAACCCGAACAAAGGCAACTTCGCAACCAAGACAAGAAATCAGAGTAAAGCAATGGCGATCTATTTTCTTGTTGTGATAAATTAGTTGAGCAGATACGAAAGAGTACCGCCTCTGGTGTGGCGCCATGTACGCATCTGCTTAGAATTTGATGGTGCTGCGGTAGCGATGGCTGTCGGCAGCGTGGAAGCAGATCTAGGAGGGTAGACGGTGGCGGCGGGGCGCGGTGGACGAGACGGTCGTAGGAGCGGCGCCGGCAAGGTGGACGACGGCGGGGATGAAGCGAGAGGACGGGATGCAAGGATGCCGGTCCAAAGCCGTGGATGAGAGAGGTCGATCTCTTGTAATGGACGGCGGCATCGGGGTATCAGCTCCGGGATGGTGGAGTAGGATGGAGGTGGATGGGGTGGCGGACGGCGGCAGACGGAGAAGGGTTGGGTGGAGAGGGTGTTTTGGCGCCCACGGAGTACGAATGGGGAAAAGGGAGGTAGAGAGGAAGGGGGAACCATGTGTTCAGGGCGCGCTTGTCTCAAATGCGAGGAAATTTACAAACTTAGCCCCCGTTTCAAATTTCTACTACATCACAGCAACATTAGTCGGTTGGGGATAGGACGGTAATCTCGCATACACCGAATATTTGCGGACGAGAGTTTGTTTTTGGCGCCCACCATGTATGAATATGAATCGGGGAGGGAGTCGATTTCGGCCGAGGGCACACTGTGTTTTGGCGCCCATCGTGTATGAATCCAGGTGAGAGGCGGTTACTTCACGTTTGGGTGAAATTACAAACCTACCCCTATCAAAACTGTGGGATTCCTGGATTAGGGGGTCTCCGGACAGCCGGACTATATCCATTGGCCGGACTATTAGACTATGAAGATACAAGATTGAAGACTTCGTCTCGTGTCCGGATGGGACTCTACTTGGCGTGGAAGGCAAGCTAGCCAATACGGATATGTGTATCTCCTCCTTTGTAACCGACCTTGTGTAACCCTAACCTCTCCGGTGTCTATATAAACCGGAGGGTTTTAGTTCATAGGACAACATACAATCATACCATAGGCTAGCTTCTAGGGTTTAGCCTCTCTGATCTCGTGGTAGATCTACTCTTGTACTACCCATATCATCAATATTAATCAAGCATGACGTAGGGTTTTACCTCCATCAAGAGGGCCCGAACCTCGGTAAAACACTGTTTCCCCTGCCTCATGTTACCATCCGCCTTAGACACACAGTTCGGGACCCCCTACCCGAGATCCGCCGGTTTTGACACCGACATTGGTGCTTTCATTGAGAGTTCCTCTGTGTCGTTGCCGCTAGGCTTGATGGCTCCTACTATCATCGATGGCGATGCAGTCTAGGGTGAGACTTTTCTCCCCGGACAGATCTTCGTGTTTGGCGGCTTTGCACTATGGGCCAATTCGCTTGGCCATCTGGAGCAGATTGATAGTTACGCCCCTGGCCACAAGTTCAGGTTTGGAAGCTTAAACTACACGGCCGATATCCGCGGGGACTTGATCTTCGATGGATTCAAGCCTCTGCCTTGTGCATCACACGGTCACGATGAGCACGATTTAGCTCTACCATCAGACAGTGTTCAGGAGATCGCACTGGCAGCCGCTCCGACCCTCAATTCGGAGCCAGTTGCGCCTTTTGCGGACGGGTGGATGGACCCCGCCACAGAGGCCTTATCCTTAGCGGCGATCGAGCCGAACATCAACCTTACCTTGCACGAGAGCCGTGTTGTTAAACTGCCGGATCCTTCCCCGACAACGGACTCCGAACCGCCTGCGCCCGTTCCTATCGAATCTGATTGGGCGCCGATCATGGAGTTTAACTCCGCGAATATCTTTCAGCACTCGCCCTTCGGCGATATACTGCACTCATTAAGGTCTCTCTCCTTGTCAGGAGGATCCTGGCCGAACTATGTCCGGCAGGACTAGGATGCGGACGATGAAGAAATTCGCGGCCCACCCACCACCCACTTAGTAGCCACTATCGATGACTTAACCGACATGCTCGACTTCGACTCCGAAGATATTGACGATGCGGGAGACGAAGAAGAACCACTTCCCACAGGGCACTGGACAGCCACCTCATCATACGATATATACATGGTGGATACACCCAAAGAAGGAAATGGCAACGAGACAGCGAAGGATGACCCCTCCAAGAAGCAACCCAAGCGCCGATGTCAGCGGCGCCGCTCTAAGTCCCGCCAAAGCAAAAGTGGTGATACCGCCATAGAGGTAATAACACTCCGGATAGTGCCGAAGACAACAACAACAACCACCTCTAGCAAGATTTAGAGTAGGAGGATGGAGGAGCCAGCCCTCCTGAGAGAGCGGCAGATGGAGAGGCGGAGGATGATAATTACATGCCCCCCTCCGAAGACGAGGCAAGCCTCGGCAATGATGAATTCGCCGTGCTAGAGGATCCCGTCGAACAAGAGCGCTTCAAGCGCCGGCTTATGGCCACGGCAAATAGCCTGAAGAAAAAGTAGCAGCAACTTCAAGATGATCAAGATCTGCTAGCTGACAGATGGACTGAAGTCCTCGCGGCCGAGGAATATAAACTTGAGTGCCCCTCCAAGAGTTACCCAAAGTGTAGGTTGCTACCTTGACTGGAGGAAGAAGCGTATGACGCGGCTGATCGGCCACCTCGTGGCCGTGATAGAGAGGCATTCCAGCCAAAAGCTCAGCCCGCACCCCGATGCCATTCAAATAAAAAGCATGGGGAAACACGCCAGACCTGCGAGAAGTATTGGAGGACAAAGCAAAACATGCAAGATTGATCTACGGATCACGAGGGCGCGCCACTATGCGAGACGATAAATGTCACGCCGGATACAGTAAAAGTAAATCCGGCCGGGCCGAACACAGCGGGCAAGACCCATTCAAGCTGCTTCACGATATAGCCCAATACAGAGGCGCCGCACACCCCTTATGCTTCACAGACGAAGTAATGGATCATCAAATCCCAGAAGGTTTCAGACCTATAAATATTGAATCATACGACGGCACAACAGATCCTGCGGTATGGATCAAGGATTTCCCCCTCCACATCCACATGGCCCGCGGTGATGACTTACACGCCATCAAATACCTCCCACTAAAGATCAAAGGACCAGCGCGGCATTGGCTTAACAGCTTGCCAACAGAGTCCATTAGCTGTTAGGAAGATCTGGAAGCTGCATTCCTCGACAACTTTCAGGGCACCTATGTGCGACCACCAGATGCCGAGGACTTGAGCCACATAATTCAGTAGCCAGAAGAATCGGCCAGACAATTCTGGACTCGGTTCCTAACAAAGAAAAACCAAATCGTCGACTGTCCGGATGCAGAGGCCCTAGCAGCTTTCAAACACAACATCCGCGACGAGTGGCTAGCCCGGCACCTTGGTCAGGAAAAGCCGAAATCTATGGCAGCCCTCACGACACTCATGACCCGCTTTTGTGCGGGAGAAGACAACTGGCTGGCTCGCAGTAACATTATGTCAAAGAACCATGGTACCTCGGATACCAAGGACGGCAATAGCAGGTCACGTCGCAACAAACATAAGCGCCACATTGACAGCAATAATACTGAGGATACGGCAGTCAATGCCGGATTCAAAGGCTCTAAACCCGGTCAGCGAAAAAAGCCATTCAAACAAAGTACGCCGAGCCCGTCCAGTTTGGACCGTATACTCGATCGCTTGTGTCAAATACACAGCACCCCAGACAAGCCAGCCAATCACACCAACGGGGATTGTTGGGTGTTCAAGCAGGCCGGCAAGTTAATTGCCGAAAACAAGGATAATGGGTCACATAGCGATGACGAGGAGGAGCCCCGGCAGACACACACCGGAGGACAGAAGAGGTTTCCCCCACAAGTGCGGACGGTGAACATGACATAACACACATCCCCAAGCGGGAACGGAAGCATGCGCTCAGGGGTGTATATGCGTTGGAGCCAGTCGCCCCAAAGTACAACCCATGGTCCTCCTATCCGATCACTTTCGATCGCAGGGACCATCCCACTAGTATCCGTCATGGCGGATTCGCCGCACTGGTTCTAGACCCAATCATTGACGGATTTCACCTCACTCGAGTCCTTATGGATGGCGGCAGCAGCCTGAACCTGCTTTACCAGAACATAGTGCGCAAAATGGGTATAGACCCCTCAAGGATCAAACCCACAAAAACGACCTTTAAAGGCGTTATTCCAGGCGTAGAGGCCCATTGCACAGGCTCAATTACACTGGAAGTGGTCTTCGGATCCCCAAATAACTTCCAAAGCGAAGAGTTAATCTTCGATATAGTCCCGTTCCACAGTGGTTATCATGCACTGCTCGGGCGAACCGCATTTGCGAGATTCAATGCGGTACCGCATTATGCATACCTCAAGCTCAAGATGCCAGGACCTCGTGGGGTTATTACAGTCAATGGAAACACAGAGCGCTCTCTCCGAACGGAGGAGCACACTGCGGCCCTCGCAGCAGAAGCGCAAAGTAGCCTTTCAAGGCAATCCACCAGTTCGGCGTTTCAAGACCCGGACACCTTCAAGCGCGCTCGGAGCAATCGGCAACTAGACCGCCTGGCACAATCTGAGCTCGCGTAGCAATGCGGACCCCACCCCAATCCCAGCCAAACGATGAAACTCGTGCCACACGTACATAATTACGCATTAAAAATACCATGGGCACAGGCGGGGAGGGGGCACAACTGCGGCACGCCCCAAGATGCGGCTTAAACCGCACTAGGGGCTTCCCGCTTGGTTATTTTTTCTCTTTTTCAGGACCTTAATCTCTGGAAACCCTGTCCGGCAGCACTATTGCCGAACACATGATGCAGCAACCAAGGAGGAAGAAAGCTACGCCACACCACAGAATTCCCAGGTGGATTACAATAACGAGTGAAATATTTGATTTAATACTATTCCTCATCTTGCCCTTGGAAGGGACATAGTCCTACTCTTTGCTTATCGCACTATCTGTATCATTCTGCTTTAACGCACCATTTTGAATAAACAATGCATAACATTACGACTATTATTGCATTATTGTTATATATATATATGTGCTCATTAATGACGCCTTGCAACCGTACACTTTGGTACGGCCAATACACCAGGGGCTTACGTACCCCACAATATGGTGTGAAAAGTCCGAACACTTTCACAAGTGCGGCACCCCGAACTTATAGCATTATATGCATCAGCTGCGAATCATGTCTTTGGTCAAATGTTGGGTTTGCCCAGCTCCTATGTTTTGGTACCTTACGTTCCGTATCGGCTAAGGTAGCGCTAGGAGAACTACTGCGATTGTGCCCCGGTTCTGCTGGGCTAAGCACCTCAGTAGAGAAATCTAAAACTGACTATCATGATAAGGCGAGAGACTGGTCGCTGTTCGGCAAGGTTTCGAGTCCCTAAAGACTTATGCCGCTTAGAGCGAGGGGCCGGCCCTGTCCAGCTTAAAGGCGTGTATCGCGCCCCGAATTCGTCCTTCCAAATACCAGGGGCTTCACCGAAATTTAAAATTATAGAATTCTATGGCTAAGTGAGAGTGATAAAGCATTATTAGTGCAGATGCCTTGTTCATTGTGCTGAGCACCTCCCTCGAAGAACCCAAAAAAGGGAACGAGAGTGCTCAGGTCTATCCCAAACACCCCAGCACTCGCGGCATGGGGGGCAGAAGCCGAGGACTAGCCATCTCTCAGATTGGATAAATAGCCAAACAGAAGGTAATATTTTAAATTCAAATAAGCGATGCATAGCGCATATGAACAAGTTTTCATAAATACAGGATCACATGAGCAAGTTTCACTCAAATATTACATCTTTTGTGCACTCGTCCGCTATGAGACGGGCACTCAGTAGAACGCCCTCGTAGTACATCTCGGGGTGGCAATGCTCCTTGCCCTCCGGCGGCCCTTCCTTAATCAGCTTCACAGTGTCTAGCTTGACCCAATACAACTTCACACGGGCGAAAGCCCGGCGTGCACCTTCAATGCAGACGGATCGCTTGACGACCTCCACCGTGGGCAGGCATCCACAACCCGCCTCACCAGGCTGAAGTAGCTGTTCGGAAGGGCATCACCAGGCCACAGTCGGACTATAAAGCCCTTCATGGCATGTTCGGCCGCCTTGTGCAGTTCGACCAGCTGTTTCAGCTGGTCGCTCACAGACACTGGGTGTTCGGTCCCAGTATATTGGGCCCAGAACAACTTCTCCGTTGAGCTTCCATCCTCGGCCCAGCAAAACTTCGCGGCATCTGACACGCTGCGAGGCAAATCTGCGAATGCTCCTGGAGAGCTCCGAATTCGGGTAAGTAATCGGTAATTTACTTTTACATGCTTGCTTTGCATATAGAATGCCTTACCCGCTGCTATCTTCTTCATCGTGTCGATCTCCTGGAGGGCCTTTTGGGCTTCGGCCTTGGCACTTTTTGCGCTCTCGAGGGCCGCGGCAAGCTCAGAATCTCGCGTCTTCGAGTCAAGCTCCAACGCCTCATGCTTCCTCACGAGAGTCGGAGCTCTTGCTGCACCTCTCCCACCCGAGCCTCTTGCTTTTCTCGCTCGGTGTGCTCCTTGGCCTCTTTATATTCAGCCTCGGACAGCGCTTGCTTTAGGGTCGCCGCTTCGGTCATGGCCCCTGGCAAATTCATGATGATCCTGTCATTTTGCGATCACATTCTTTTTATACATATCCACAGACTAGGTACTACTTACCTTTGTTCTCCTCGAGCTGCCTCTTGGGAAGGCCGAGCTCGTCCTGGGACCCTTTAAGGTCCTGCTTCAGTACGGCGACCTCCGCAGTCAGTGCGGCGGACGCCTGCAGCTAAGCCTGCATATGCATATTGACATACTCATATTAGACTCCTGCGATATTGTTTGATCCTCTGTTCGGCTTTTCTTTGTGAACACCGAACAGAGCATCAGGGGCTACTGTCTATGAGGTAATATTTTTCCTATATTTTAAAAACCTACCTCAAAGCCTGTTAGAAGGCTCGCACAGGCTTCAGTCAATCCACTCTTGGCGGACTGAACCTTCTGGATCACCGCACTCATAATAGTGCGGTGCTCCTCGTCGATGGAAGCGCAGCGAAGCGCTTCCAGCATATTGTCCGGCGCCTCTGGATGTACAGAGGTCACTGGTACAGATGTCTCACCCCTCTTAGAAGGAGGCCGCCAGCCCGAGTCTGGAACCACTGGAGGTTTCGGCGCGGAGTTCAGCTGAGGGTCGAACTCGGAGCCCTCAGGGGCCTTGTTCCCTCTGCTCCCGGAGTCCGAGATGCCGCCTTGAGGCGCCTCCGGGACCATCTCCCCTCGACCCGGTGCCTCTTGAGACAACACCTCGGCGTCGTCCGCAGGATGAGGGGACGTGGTGGTCAGAACTGGATCGCTATCCATATCCGACGAGCCCAGGGAGCCGTCCGATGATACATCGATACGGGCTCGGGGCGGCCTACATAATCATATTTCGGCGTTAGGTGAAGTAGTGGGACAAAGGAATGCTATGAGTTACTTTGGTATCCGAATACTTATGACTTCCCCAGGGGCTTGGCCCTGGGCAGCCACTCGTCTTCGCCATCGGCGACAGTGGTAGAGTTGTTTGAAAGGAGAGCCTCCCCTTCTTGGACCCTTTGGCCTCCCCGGATGGGGCGGCCTTCCTTTTCTTGTCTCCCCCGTCTAGAGGGGGAGCATCTTCTTCTGCCTCCTCGTCTTTGGGGGAGGATTGCGCCGTAGAGTCCTCGAACAGTGAGTCCGATGACGCCTGGCGTCGGGAACTCCTTTGGGTTCCCTTGACCTTCTTGGTCTTCTCCGACACTGTATAAGGAGCTGGAGTCAGCATCTTCGGTAGAAGAGCGTCTGCTGGGCCTTCGGGCAAAGGAGCCGGATAGTCGATCTGTCCAGTTGTCTCTTTCCTCTCCTGTCAAAGGTACGGGAGTTTAGATCCCGCATGGAGTCAAGCTATCAAAAACAAGTATCCTGTAAGAGGTAAAGCAGCTTACCACGCTGGCTTGGCGCTTCGCGCTGAGTCCGCGATCCTCCGTAGTAGGAGGGGGGACCTCGACGCTCTTGAACAGCACCCTCCATGCATCTTCGTGAGTTGTGTCGAAGAGCCTATTCAGAGTTTGGTGCTGCGCCGGGTCAAACTCCCACAAGTTGAAGGCCCGTTGTTGGCACGGGAGGATTCGGCGGTTGAGCATGACCTGGACTACGTTGACGAGTTTCAGCTTCTTGTTCACCCTGTTTTGAATACATGTTTGGAGTCCGGTCAGCTCTCCCGAACAACCCCATGACAGGCCCTTCTCTTGCCAGGAGGTGAGCCGTGTGGGGAAACCAGATCGGAACTCGGGGGCCGCTACCAATGTAGGGTCACGCGGCTCGGTGATGTAGAACCACCCCGATTGCCACCCCTTTATGGTCTCCACGAAGGAGCCCTAGAGCCAGGTGACGTTGGGCATCTTGCCCACCATGGCGCCTCCGCACTCTGCCTGGCGGCCGCTCACTACCTTCGGCTTGACATTGAAAGTCTTCAGCCATAAGCCGAAGTGAGGCTTGATGTGGAGCAAGGCCTCGCACACGACGGTAAACACCGAGATGTTGAGGAAGAAGTTCGGGGCCAGATCGTGGAAATCCAGGCCGTAGTGGAGTCAACATCTTCGGCAGAAGAGCATCTGCTGGGCCTTCGGGCAAAGGAGCCGGATAGTCGATCTGTCGAGTTGTCTCTTGCCTGTCCTGTCAAAGGTACGGGAGTTTAGATCCCGCATGGAGTCAAGCTATCAAAAACAAGTATCCTGTAAGAGGTAAAGCAGCTTACCACGCTGGCTTGGCGCTTCGCGCTGAGTCCGCGATCCTGCGTAGTAGGAGGGGGGACCTCGGCGCTCTTGAACAGCACCCTCCAGGCATCTTCGTGAGTTGTGTCGAAGAGCCTATTCAGAGTTCGGTGCTGCGCCGGGTCAAACTCCCACAAGTTGAAGGATCGTTGTTGGCACGGGAGGATTCGGCGGTTGAGCATGACCTGGACTACGTTGACGAGTTTCAGCTTCTTGTTCACCCTGTTTTGAATACATGTTTGGAGTCCGGTCATCTCTCCCGAACAACCCCATGACAGGCCCTTCTCTTGCCAGGAGGTGAGCCGTGTGGGGAAACCAGATCGGAACTCGGGGGCCGCTACCCATGTAGGGTCACGCGGCTCGGTGATGTAGAACCACCCCGATTGCCACCCCTTTATGGTCTCCACGAAGGAGCCCTAGAGCCAGGTGACGTTGGGCATCTTGCCCAACATGGCGCCTCCGCACTCTGCCTGGCGGCCGCTCACTACCTTCGGCTTGACATTGAAAGTCTTCAGCCATAAGCCGAAGTGAGGCTTGATGCGGAGCAAGGCCTCGCACACGATGATAAACACCGAGATGTTGAGGAAGAAGTTCGGGGCCAGATCATGGAAATCCAGGCCGTAGTAGAACATGAGCTCCCGGACAAATGGGTGGAGAGGAAATCCCAGTCCGCGGATGAAATTGGTAAGGAACACTACCCTCTCATGGGGCCTGGGGGTGGGGATGAGCTGCCCCTCATCTGGGAGCCGCTGCGCGATGTCGTCGGGCAAGTATCCGGCTCTCCTCAGCTTCTTGACGTGTCCCTCCGTGACGGAGGAGACCATCCACCTGCCTCCCGCTCCGGACATGGTTGGAGAAGGTCGAGGTGGGAAATGCGAACTTGGGCGCTGGAGCTCGAGTGTGCGAAAACGGATGAGCAAAGGAGGAAGAAGGCGTGGATGAAAAGGTAAATCCTTATCCCTTTATATGGGCGGACGAAACTATGCGTCCCCACTAGCCTGGTAAAACTCGCTTATCCCCCGAGCGCCGTAATAAATGGCGCGGTTGGGTTACCCACACCCGTATTGATGAGAATCCCGTGATAAGGGGACACGATCTCTACTTTGACAAGACGTGTCGAAAAACTGCCTCGCGTTATGTGTGGGGCTAGTTAAAGGAAACGGTTCGAATAATCACCGGGCCGTGACATAATGTCGTGTTGCCAAAACAAGTCAGCAAATTGGATTTGTGGGAATATTATTCTCTCTACTGTGGTATGTGGAACTTATTTTGCAGGGTCAGACACTATCCTTATATTCAAATTCTTCCGTGGTGTATTCGGAGGAGGAACCCGCCTTGCAATACCGAAGACGATACTGCGCGCCGGACTCATCGTCATTGAAAGCCTGGTTCAGGGGCTACTGTGGGAGTCCTGGATTAGGGGGTCTCCGGACAGACGGACTATATCCATTGGCCGGACTATTAGACTATGAAGATACAAGATTGAAGACTTCGTCTCCTGTCCGGATGGGACTCTACTTGGCGTGGAAGGCAAGCTAGGCAATACAGATATGTGTATCTCCTCCTTTGTAACCGACCTTTTGTAACCCTAACCTCTCCGGTGTCTATATAAACCGGAGGGTTTTAGTTCATAGGACAACATACAATCATACCATAGGCTAGCTTCTAGGGTTTAGCCTCTCTGATCTCGTGGTAGATCTACTCTTGTACTACCCATATCATCAATATTAATCAAGCAGGACATAGGGTTTTACCTCCATCAAGAGGGCCCGAACTTGGGTAAAACACTGTGTCCCCTGCCTCCTATTACTATCCACCTTAGACGCACAGTTCGGGACCCCCTACCCGAGATCCGCCGGTTTTGACACCGACAGAAACCTATAGAAATCCAGCATATAGGCTTTACGTGGCAGGGATGGGTAGTAGTGATTTCCATCTCGCAGATTTTGGTTTCGGGTGGTTACTGCGACTTTCCCCGCTTCGTTCAAATTTTGCAGAGTGCACGTTTACCGTGCCAACTCAATTCGAATCCCATTTGTATTCTATTTTTTCGGGCGGGATCCATTTTCAATTGGAATTACATTCTATATACATCATTTGTTCATATATACTTTCAAAAGCACAACACCATTTATACATAAATATGGTTTACAAATGGCACGATCTCAGATTCATAAGGTTGTATCCATCAATTTGGATTTTCAAATATTTGAAACCACTTTATGTTGAAATCCAATGTATGCATTCCTCGTTAACCGTCTCCAATTAATGTGTGTTTCATGCGGGTTTTTTTACTTCTCAAACATGTATAATGTGTTTCACACACGCAACATATAGTGTAATCCCGTTTAGACATTAATTGCATATAAACTATGCATTGTTTGTAATTGAAGAATCTATGGATCACCAATATTGATAAACTATATAACATTACATGTGTGCCCAAATTCAAATGAATATGCATGTTTGATACACCAATTTGCGTTATGATATTATCGATGTCGTGATCTCCAGTTTACATATTTGAATCCCGTTTAATCCAGATATTCGTCTCATATAGCTATCACTCATGCTTATATAGGACTATCTCTCTGGACCTATACGCGTTCATCGTCTCTCAGGTATCTCTCGTGCTACCTATATGTCGACAATGATCTTTTATCTTCATAACACACTGACGGTACTCTCTCCCCCGGCCTTCATCACTCTATCTCTCTCTAAGTATATCTCGCTCCTTGCTATGTGTCTCTAACTATGATTCTTCGTGTGGAATCTCTTTCTCTCACACAAACACAAAACTTTGTCTCCCGGGGTCTCATTTCTCTCTACTATTCCCATGTGTGCCACTCGCACACCCCGCATATAGAGATGTCTTTCTCTCCTTAGATATGAGAACCTACGACTCTTCCTCTTCAATAGTATGTTGCTCACACACACCCTCTCTCCCTAGAAATATCTTGAGTTCCGTAGTATGTCTCTCTAGCTATCACTCTCGTTGTGAAATATCTTTCTCTCTCACAGACACAAAACTCCGTCTCTCTAGATCTCATTTCTCTCTCATATCTGTTTGTATGTGACTCACATGCACCCTCTCTCTATCTCTCTCACACCCACACACATAACCCAGCCATATGATCCACTCGACTCCTATCTCTAACACACACTAGCTAGCATCTTTATCTTTCTATTTATCAGTTTCTCCATCAACCTTCTTTCTCGCCCTCACTCTTGATTCCTATCACACACGCTACATATGTTTGTCTCTACATGTAGTCAAGTGCCCTCTCACACACATATATAACTTCACCCTTTGAACCACCCGATGGTCATCTCCAACACCCAAACTAGTGGATGTCCCTCTAGCTAGCATCTCCATCTCCGTATCTATCTGTAGTTTCTCTGTCAACATTTCTTTCTCGCACGGAGTCTTGCTTCCTATCACCCACACTATATATGTCTCTCCATACATATGCATTTATAGGTTGGTCTCTTTTGCACAATCGTTGCGCCTCACTCCCTCTGCTCGCCATAGATGCATGCTCCAGCCCACACCACTATCTCTTAAAGACAAAAACACATGCTCAATTGTTGGGTCTTCTTCCCTGCATTCTCACATGCATGCATATTGTCATACCGATCCGTCTGTCCCATGTCGTTGATCTTATGACTTATGTCTTCTTTCTTTTATCTCGATCATGCGCGCGCGCACACACACAGATCCCACATATACATGTATACTTCTCACACATGCATGTTCAAGCTCTCTATGTCTCCATACGTAGTTACTTACCCTCAATCCCAACGCCACATCGAATCGTTCTCCTCTTTTGTGCACATAACTTCTGCCTGGATGGGTAAACCACACACTCAGACTTAACAATCTCCTTCTAGCTACCCCCCCCCCCCCCGCGTCACACTCTTCCCCTATATCCCCGAAACCAATAAGACCATCCCTTTGTTTAATTCCCGCCTACATGCACCATCGATATATAGTAGTCTGCCTCGATGTCTCTCGAACAAACACGTTCTCTCGATGTCGACTCCTCCCACGCGCACACACCTTCTCTTCCCTCTCTACGGGCATTTTCTCTCTCGCACCCCATCGTTGGTGGCCTCTGCCATACACATCACCTCTCTATGATGAAGCCATGCACAGTTAAATTACATCCGCCACAGAGGACCCCGCGACACACACACACACACACGCACCCCCCCACACACACTAAGACTCCATCTCTCTCTCTCTCACACACACACACACGCACGCACGCACCCCCCCCCCCACACACACTAAGACTCCATCTCTCTCTCTCACACACACACACACACAAACTAAGACTCCGTCTCTCTCTCTCTCCTCTCTCTCTCTCTATCACACCCCACACACACTAAGACTCCATCTCACACACACATGCTCTAGGCGGAGCATTTGTTCCTACCACCCTCCATCCAACCTTACCCATATGATAAATAATCACCTTTATTTACTTGCATAACATGGACAAATTCCACTTTACTTTAGTAGTCAGCAAACTTATCATTTGTACCCTTATAAAAAACGAGTTGGCGGTGATGGTGTGCCTGCCATCTTGTAATACAGACCATATGATCTATATCTAAGGATAGAAAGCAAACTATGATAATTTTACAAAAGATACCCGCACCTCTCTCCACATCATTATATCCTGCAACCTCATTGCTCGGCAATTAAAAAAGGAATAAGTCCCTGGAACAATCTAGCATGCATGGTGGCCGCTGTCGCCTGCCGGCGCCATCCATCCCCATGCCTTCGCCCATTCCGACCACCAGTCACCACCACGCTCCACTCCTCCTCGCCTTATCTCTCATCTTTCATTTTTTCGATGACATTCTCGAGATACCAGTTTTCCGATAAAATTCTCGAGATATCATTAGTTTTTACACATGGGATTACTCCTGCATGGGTCAATCATAATAGGTGTTTTGTAAAAAAATGCATATTGATGTTCCGTGCAATGCACGAGAATCTTGCTTGTAATTATATAACGCAAATCACGAGCAGGAAGTGACATTTTTTTGACACAACCACATTAACATGGCCACGTAAATCACTAGCTAAAGTAAATACCATTATACTTATATCCCGATGCAAAAGGTTGAGTACATGTCTGAAGAGTAGAGTCGCACACACGCACTCTACCTCTCAGAATATCTGTCACACACACCAGTTATGTGACGCCCACTTAAGCAGACACGTATGTTACAATTTGTGCACCCGCGGGTACACGTGATGCTGCACATTTATTTAAGCCATAAGGCGAAGCCAAACAGTAGTTGCATTCATTCCCCTCCCGCTGCCTCTTCTCTGGTCACTGTCGCCCGGTAGCCATGGGCCGGTCGAAGGTAACAACATACGCCATACTCCCGCCGGAGCGGCGCTTTAATATGGAAATTTTAGTGGTCATGCATGCATCTTTTTGTTCTAGCACTCCTATATAAGGGTTGACGGTCGCTTCCCGCAGACGTGCGCAGGCGGTGGAAGAGGAAGGAGAAGGGAAGCGGGCTGTGGAGTAACGTTTTTTACCACAATTTCTTAGGAAACTGAGTGCTATAATTGAGTAGTTTTGCAAAGTACCAGTACTACACCTGAAACGGTTCAAAACCTATACTCCCTTGCCAGCGTGCGCTTCCCGCGTGAAATGTTCAGCGTCGCCCTGGAGCGTTAGTGCCGCATTAATGCCCGGCCAGAGCGGAGGTGACCTCTCACTAGCGCCGGCTTTGAAGTGGCGCGACGGCCGAGAGAGCGCCGCTTCCCGGTGCACGCGACTGCTCCGCGTCGAGACTGGCCATAGGCCCTGTTTGGATCCATGGGTTAGGGTTAGTTTGAGCTAGTTGGGGCTCAAATAGCCCTAAAGTATCCAAGCATGCGGGTTTAAATTGGAGCAAGTTGCACCGAATGCACCGAGAAAACTATCCCACCCAAGAGGTGCTAACTGGAGATAGTTCTCATTGGGACCACTGAAAAATCACTTTTCTCTCTCCATGAAGTGCATTTATTGTCAATCTAACCCTGTCACCCAAACACCTCTTTGGCTACAGTTAGTTCAGGGTTAGTCATGAGTTAGTCTAACCTCTAGCTAAGTTAGAGTATCAAACAGGAGCAGTATAGGACATGCAAGTTGCTCAAAGCATACATGCAAATTCGTACGTGAAAGGATTTTTTTTATTTTTGAAAACGGAACGTGAAAGGAATTTTTTTAGAATGCTCTTGGCATGTCGCTAACATGTGATAGTTAACCGACCTCAATAGACGGCAGAAACCCCAGCCCGCCGCACTTTGATAGAGACGAGGAGGGAGAAGCGATACAGGCTGCTGGATTACTAGAGATAGGTGTCGCACGGAAGCCAAGAAATATGGTGATAGCGTGGGTTAGCCATGTACTAGTATGATGTAACTACACTGGGCTGCCGTGTTTCATACTCTTCCAGTCCACTGTGGAGATGATTGGTTAATTTTATATCGCTGAATAATATTAAATATTATGAGTGCAGATGCTCCACCACGAGGTTCCTTGCTCCTTCTCGGTCGTCCGGAATCTATGTTCTTCCACTCTATTTTTTTACGTGAGCTTTGTTCATCCTTTTGACAACACGCAAGACATCTAGCATCAAGGTGCACGTGTTATGCAAGGATCGTTCCATCTATATGAAGAACACGTGGGATTGGAACTACGAGGCGGACATGTACCCAGGAGTGGACGTACGAACCTGAGTAATGTAGAGCAGTAAGTCAAGTAGAAAGGCACAAATGGTATGAACATGTGTGGCATATAGGATGTGTTTGGTTGCGTTCTCGTCTCAGCATAGTTGTTCCCTCTTCATGCATGCTCAACTCAACACCCCTCTTCATGCATGCTCTCTTCATGCATGCTTCTAGTGTATTTGTGCTAAACTAGTGTGGACTCATGCACCCTCCATACACTCTACCAAACACCCAAAAGTAGGTCGAGAAGGGAACTCTTGGGCGGCATTTGTCTCTTACTACATACTACCACTAAATGTTGTACGTGCAATGCACGGTGATGTTATGGAGTACGTGCCTAAGTACTCTACTACTACTATATTAGTTGGAGGCACATATTAACTTTTATATTTGTTTACGTGTATGCCCCGAGACCTTCCAACTAGACATGTCTTTCTCTCCAGGTTGCACTTTGTATCGTTCATACCATTAAGTACTACTACGTGTGGTCTACGGCCCAGAAGTGGAAGAAGTGGAGACGCTCTACCACACTGTTTTTTTACACTGGGCTCTACCACGCTGTTCATGTCCCACTCCTTTCGCTGACGTGTGGGACATCCAGCACGTGTCGTGTTTGGCACCCTTCATCGTAAGAGTTGAAACGCTAGCATTCATCAGAAATAAAAAATAATTATAAATCGGCAGTGATACTATTTTTTTGCGAAGCAATCAGTAGTGATACTATACCACACGATTTCTTTGCTCCTCGATATCGGAAAGAATACTTCCATTCGCCAACATGTGGGACGTCGACCATCCTGGACCACTTGCCATGCATGCAGAACTCCGAGGGAGAGTCACCCGGGTCATCGTGCCGCAGTAACAATGACTAATGAGCCGTCAAATCACAGGCCCACTTCCCACTTTGAAGTTGCTTGGACGAAGGAACCATGATGACTTCGTTGAATTCCGCTTCTTGAAGAAAACTACTATACCAGCAGTACTGCTAGCTACAGTAGTTACTCCAACAGAGGCCTCCTTTCGTTCATAGGATATGAATATGAAAATCGTAGGAAGTGAGATGACATGCATCTCAATTCCTATAGAGAAAGACATGCCATTTGATGCTTAGGATAGGAATTTTTCCATTTAGTCTAGGCTAATGTACTAGTAATTTTCTCTAAAAACTACAGTAGTAACTAGTAGTACTGGTACATGCTCGTACTCAGACACAGACACACACACACTAACTACTAGTACTACTACTTCTCACATGCTGGCCAGACGCCGTCGTTCTCCTTCCCGGCTTTGTCGGCGACACCCCACCGTGCTTGGATCTCCGCCGACCTCTCCGCAGCAGCGCGTGCGTCCTTTTCTTTCTTGCGGCGGCGGGCCTCTCTTTTCTTGAGTGCTTTCTGACTTTTCCGCTCCCTCTGTGCGGCTTTGGCCGCCTCTTGCTCTACCGCCCATTCGGCCTTGGCATCTTCAAATTCCTCCCACATAGTTGTGAGGTCGCGAGCGGCGATGAACTCGGCACGGCGGGATGCCATCGCTTCCCTACCATTTTGTGTGTGGTCGTGGGCGGCGAGGAACTCGGCGCGGCGGGATGCCATCGCTGCCTTACCGGTTAGTGTGCGGCGCGGTGGCATGAACGACGCTTGGTGAGAGCTCTGGGGTGGAGTGGCCGGACAACCGTATAGTGCATTGGTTTGTCAAGAGCTCAAGGACAGAAGACGAAGCAAATTTGGATTCCCCTTCAATCCTGGTCATTTATTACCGAGTAAAATGCATTGGCGGTCATCGAACTTGTCTTGATAGCTCACTTTGATCATTGTATACGAGATATGGTGATTATACGGTCACTGGCTCAGCGTATAGCTCCGTATTTGTCTGGTTGACCAGTCAAACAGTCCGCATGCGCCTCATCAGCTCGTGTTCTTTATCTATCTACGCGGGCCTACCTGTCAATGAGAAAGAAATACTGTAAAAACCAAAATTATGCGTATGTGGGGAATCAAACCACGGACTCGTCGCTGCAACGCACCCTCGCCAGCCGAATGAAAATGAAATACTTTGCGTCAGAAATTCACACTCACGCTGTCAAAGCATGCTAATGCATGCATGTCGCCCTCTAAATCAAAGTCCTGCTCATGGCCCAAAGCAAACGGCAAGCCCATCACCTGCGCGCCCCGGCGGTGCCTGACATTACTGTTTAGACGTTTGATGGAGGCCTACGCGAACGCCGAGCATGTATTCACCTGGCTCAACACCAACGATCATACTCGGACCGCCTTGCTCATGTATATCGTCCTTCACAACGACAATCTATAAAACAACCTAAGCTATAGAGGGTACTATGGTAGTATGGTACGGAGTATGGACTATCATGAGCGACCGATCTTAGTGCCACTGCACACCGAAACCCCTTCCATCACTAGCGCGCGCTTCCCGCCTGAAACGGTCACCGCCTGTCCAGAATGTCAATGCCGCATTCACCGGACTTAACTGCAGGTGCAATTGGTGTGTCACTAACATGCGGGCCAGATGCCCGTTGGGCCCACATGTCAGTAACCCAAACGCATCTGCAGTTAAGTCACTGAAGCAGCGTCCGCATTCACGCCCGACGAACCTACTCCTAGCCAGTTGTCCATCCGTCTGCCAAGGCTCATTGCCATTCGCCCGCTGTATTAACTTGAGCCCCAGCTCCCAGCCATAGCCAAAGACCCACACTTATTCTCCTCCGGTCCCTTCCTTCTGTCGACACCACTTCAACCATGGCCTCGTGGCGCTCCGAAGCTCTCTTGGACGTACTGTCACAGGAGCAGACGAGGGACATTGGCGGCTCCGCTCCGGGCACGCTCCAAAGCTCTCTTCGACGTACTGTCACAGGAGCAAACGAAGGAGATCACCGGCACCCCCCGGCCGCCCTCCGCCGCCACGACCACTAAGCCAGCACGCGTGCACGGGTGCTACCGGCAGCGAGGGAGAGCAGTACATGGTAGGTCGCCGCTGCTCTGGTCTCGGGAAGGGCATCGCTACTCCACTCAGTCGACACCAAGCTTGGTGGGGTAAACATCGACGGCCGATTAGCCGCTTGATGGCGACGTGGAGGCGGAAATCTTCAGAACCATGTGCTCCGGAGGAGGAGGTTATCGAGGCAGATGAGGAGGAGGCAAATGCAATGGCCGGCTTTCTCGGGTTCATGGCCGGACATGGTGGTCGGGCGCCGGCGATTGTTTAGATTAGGTTTACAGTAGGTTTTAGGACGGTTTCTGCGAAATATGTAATGAAGTTCGTCCAGTTTGTAGGAAAAGTTTTCGAAATGTAAAGAATTTCATCCGGTTAATTTGAAATTTGCTTTGTTTGCACGAATTTCGTCCGGTTAGTTCATATAGTTGTCGAAAGGTATGCGGGCAGCATCGAATGGCATCCATCAGTGTCCTCGGACAGATGCCGGTGTAAATTTGTGGGCCAACGCTGGAGATGCCCTAACTATCATGCTATAATTGCTAACAATCCTCCATTATTTGGCAGGGAACAATTATCCCTCGATCAAAATCAGATTCGCGGTGTTTCGCACTCCTCCCGCGTAAGAGTGTAAACTCTTGCTTACATAAAAATGGAGCAAGTGGACGGCACTGTAGCACGTCATATCACTCGAACTAGCCCGCCTAACAAGCGGGAAAGCACCGCCCTCGTTATTTTGTTCTGGATTTCTATCGATCGATCACACGAAAATGTTACGCTTCGCAAGTTCTAAAGGAAAATGCAGCACAGCTACGACTCGTACGCGTCGCAACCCCGACAGTCCGGCTCACACGCCGCTCACTAGAGGGGACACGCGTTGTCTTGCAATTTCACTAACATGTGGGACCGTAATTGAATAAACCGTCGATAGCCGAAATCTAATCGCTCGGCGGGCGTCGGTTGAGAAGAGAGAAACGGGGGAGGGAGAAGATATCGCCCGCCCGCCGCGCACGGACTCCAAGAAATATATGGTGATAATGTCAGGTAGTCCATGCTAGAGTCCAGATTGCTTACGGAGCCCGCTCTCACCGCCCTGGCCCCTCAAGACGCCAGCTGCTCGCCGCATGGATGGATAGCAAGTAGTACTCCTTATGTGGAGGAGAGAGATGCATTGACAAAGTGAAGGAGTGGGCTCTGCAAGAGCCCATCTCTACATGTGCTCCTAGGTATAAAAAATAATTCTAAAAAAGGCATATAAAATTGTGTCTTAAAAAAGAAAGGTAAAAAACATTTGAGAGGAAATAGATAGAGAGAAAGTGAGAAAAAGTTGTAACCTGGGTACTACATGAGGAAGGAGGGAGTGGTGCACATGCCAAGCTCACTAGGCTGCCGTGTTTCACACTCCTCCGTCGTAATAGTGGAGATAATAGCTATCATCAAAAATAAACAATGAATACTCATTGCTCGTCCTCTATATCGGAAAGAATACTTTCATTCACCGACATGTGGGACATCAACCATCCTTGTCCACCTGCCATGCACAAAATTATCCTGGTCTACCCCGGTCGTATTGCAGGCCCAGCCTTTCCCACTGTAAGTTGTTCAGACGAAGGAACCATCATGACTTCGTTGAATTCCGCTTCTTCAAGAAAACTTACTATACCCGCAATACTGCTACCACACGTGAAGACTGGACGACACTCTACCACGCCATATCACTGAAACCCACTAGGCCAAACTAGCCCGCCTAGGTCATCTATTTTGGAACGGAGGGAGTACGTCTCTGCACTGCTATGATTTTGTGTTGCACGTTCTCTGTACTTTTGCTACGATTTTCCTACCCTATGAACCAAATGAGGCCTGAATGTATGTCGACTATTGTCCGATCGATCACTAAGCCTACAATTTTAGGAGCAAGGGCTATTGGTCGATCCACGAGGGATAAGTATAAGCGTACCACAAGCTCATCAGCCCCAACGTTTCTCTTTGGTGAGTGTTTTGCAAGTACTATAGCTCGCACAGTAGCTAGCCTACTAACACCAAGAATCATCAAACAAGCCCTGCTGATATGATAAACAGTTCAAACTTACATCTAAGCATGCCATATATTACATCAAAAGATGGTGAGGATACATCTGTTTCCATAACTCGGAGAGGGTTCGCATGATTCACTATCAAACAAAAGTAGCAAGATCCGCCCACACAAGATAGTGCACTAGCCCTAAGATGGTTTGATAACATGCATCGTTCTGGTAATTAAACACAGGGCAATGCAAACTACCCTGAAGGATTAGCGCGACCAACTATTTCTTGTCATCGATCTCTCGGGCAATGACCACAGCACGGACAGCGGCATGGGAATCGATTTCTGGGGCGATGTCCACAGGACTGACCGCGACATCGGAATCGATCTCTGGGGCGATGTCCACAGGATGGACAGCGGCATCGGAATCGATCTCCGGGGCGATGCCAACAGGACGGGCCACGACATCGGAATCATCAAGGACAACCACCGGCACCTGCACAACCCTAACATATTAGCAAGCACATTGCAAATAATCAAAAACCACAACTATGGTAATAAGCCATTATTTTTTACCTTGTGCAGCTCACCGGGGGATCTCATCCCTCCGGGGGCCATCTCCTCGTCCTCGATGGGGGCCATCACCTTGCCAGGGGAATACTGCTTCTCAACGGCGACTATCTCCTCAAACTCGGTCTTGAGCCTCACATAGGTGGCAATCAGAGTTCCTGGGGTAGGCACGGTGGGGCCCTTGCTGTTCTTCCAACTTTCTTTGAGGAGTTCGTCCGCCAACGTCCTCAACTCTTTGGCCAGTGCTTGTTTCTTGGAGTTCTTCGTCTCCATGGGTTGGCCCGCCAACATGGTCAACTCGTTGGTCGGTGCTCGCTTCCTGGAGATCGCTGTCTCCAGTGGGTTGTCCGCCGGCAACTCTTTGCCTAGTGCTCCAGGATCCATCAATGAACTGACAAACAAAAAGCAATCGAAAGGAAACCACAATCGCAATGAAAACGGGAAAAGAATAGGATGTGAGAATCGGTCGGTGCTTCGCAAAAAGAAGATTATTGGAATGAAAATATAGCAGCATAACTGATTCGCCCACCTTTCCTTCGTCGGTAGAGAAGAAAAATGGCAGAAGTGAGTAGCCTGGAGTGAGGTTTTCTTCAAGAAAGGGAAGAAAGGGCTTGAACGAGCGTTCCAGCTGTGAAATGATGGTTGCTTCGTCCAGTCCAACTTGGAGGCCACCTTACCACTGCTGGTAAAGGTGTGGGTTTTGTGATATGACGGGTCATGACGGCCACACCGGGGTGACAGGTGAGTCTCGACTGTAGCACCTCGCTGTGATTTGGTGGATGGCACGCGGGCCCGGATGCTTTGAAATGTCCCGCATGTAGATAGAGCGGCTAGTCATATAGGAGTGCTCAATATTGTGCACCACGACCAAGGCGGAGAGGAAAACGAGAGAACTACATAATTAATGCATGAGTTTAATTAGGGTAGTTTTGTAAAGTACGAGATACATTCCTCCAATCGCAAAATGCCTTGGTTCATGAGATTTGAGATTTGAGCCCTATAAACCGGAAGGGAGGGAGTACTGCACACGGTGTAGTCTAGTCACTTGTTGAAATCTCTAGAAAGGCAAATACTCCTTTCCGGTTTACAGGGCTATACTACTCCCTCCGTCTAGGTGTGTAAGTCATCTTACGAAAACCAAATAGTCCCAAAACACTTAGGCGCGGTGCATTAACTTCTACCTTGTTTCTTGTTTCTTGACATATCAACCAATAAGAGATGAGAGGTGTGCATGCTTTTAATGACTTGCAATGGCTAGTTCATTGCATGCAATGCTATTAATTAGCAAATAAACATTGGTGACCCCAGGAGGAAACGGTGCTAAGCGCGTGGACCTATGCAGAATGAGTATCAACCAATGGATAATGGAGTTTAATTGTTAAACAATAGCAATTTTGTCTCATGCAAGAGCCTGGCTAGTATATGCGTGCTCCAAGGAACCGCACCACGCGAGCGTTCGCAACTGCCACGTTCGGGTTGCGCTTGGCTCTTCGCCTCTTCGAGAAGACGAACAATGATGTTACTCCTACTTCTACAGTATCGAATCCACTGCTGCATGTCCGTCCACCTCGTGCGGGAGGGATAGCGTGTAGCGAAAGCTTCTACTTACTGCTCCTGCCTTTGCGTCTATGACAGGTGGGCCCAACAGGTGGTTGGCCCTCCTGTCATGCAGCCAAAGGCAGGTGCAGTTAAGGCACCGGAGCTCAGTCCGCGAGGGAGAGGGCGTTGTAGTAATCAAATTTCTCGGTCTTGTACGAGTTGACGTGACACATCAAAGCACTGCACTCGATATAAGTCTTTTTACACATTTCAAATGGGCTACTTCGTATGTAGGAGTAGACATATTCTGCTTCGTATGTAGTCACTTGTTGCAATCTCTAAAAAGACTTATATTTGGAAACGGAGGGAGTACAACGCATGCGTGCATGCCGTGACTTTCCTTTTTATACTTGCATGTGTTGATTTGATGCACCTTGCCAAATTTTGACTATAAATTTAACTAACCAAATTTTCATGCATGTCACAAAAAATTACGGGGCTGTTTGGATTGTGACTATGTTTGTCTTATGTTGCCACATTATTTTTCCCACACTTGCCACACTTGCCTAACCTGAGTTGCTCAAATTGTTAGACACACTTTGGCTTGCCTAAGGGAATCTTGCCACAATTTTTGTGTCTATGACATGTGGGGTTCATTGCTAATAAAAAAATTCTTGTCTTAGGTGTGGCTAATAAAAAAGACTTATATTTAGGAACGGAGGGAGTAGAAAATATAAATAATAATGCATGTTGGGGCAACCCACGTTTCCGCTAATTTTAGCCGTGGGCTTGTTCACAATTTTTACGAGGGGGTGGTTGTTCATTTAATGGAGGGACTTGTAGTACCAGACTTGAACGATACAAAGTGCGACCTGGCACACCATAACACCACTTGGAACAAGCGGGTAGCTATCTCAAAAAACAATCAACAACTAAAAAAAACCATGACCTGGCATGTAGTGGAGTAGTACACAATTTTAAACGATTGTTTTGATGGAGTGAAAAAGGAAAGCTACCCCACTACGTATATATAGGCCGGAGCCTCCGCGCTTGCTTGCTAGGGTTGCTCTATTCACACACTCTCATCCTCTCCAGATCTAAACAAGATAGGGGTAGTAACACTGTCTTTCTCCCTTCAAAAAACACTGGCTTTCTATCCTCACCGCTGGTTACAGATCCGTACGTATCCGCCTCCATTGATGAAGGGGAGGAGGGGCAGCGTTTAGGCCGTCGTCGACAGCGAGGGAGGAGACACACTGCCGGTCGCACCGTTATCTCTGGCCGAGCGCTGGCGCGGGAGGTCCTCCGATCCCTTCGTCGTTGCCTGTGGGCGGATCCGGCCTCCCGCCGCCCACCTATCCACATCCCGACGACCTTCAGGTATATCTTCGTTCGAAACCGCCTTAGCTCTACTTCCCCAGCTCGCTACGTCGCTGCATGTGCATCATTTTCTACCTCTCAGCCCCTCTCGATTGGATGGTCCAACGTCACCTATTTTTTTTCTTCTACTGTTAGAGGTAAAGCTACTTCATGGAGTCGAATCTTGTATACTTGGTTCAAACAAGACATAAAGTGGGGGTGGGGGAATTTAGTATGTACATCGGACTTGGTACAAACAGGATGGAAAGGGGGTGAAAGTAGTACAGACTGGTCATCCAACCGGTCTCTTGGTCGAAAAGGGAAATATAGGGGTAACGCTGTACACAGTGGTATGACCAGGACTAGATTTGCTATCCACACATAGGAGTAGGTGGCTAGAGTGAACAAAAATGGGACCAACCCAGATATGTTTCTTGGATGTTTGTTTCTCGGGGCAACAAACTATGAATCACCACTTTATGCCCCTGTTTACGTACATGGTGCTGGACTGCTGGTGCACCCACTGTCCCATGCCCTTATACCAAATATTTAGGCTCCGTTCGGAATAAAGGGGCAGAAAACATAGGTCTTGATGAAAATAGAGGAATAGGAAAGGAATGTAGGTATAAAACTATGGAACAGCGAACCGGAGGAAACTCTCAAGAGAATGTGTTCGGATGGACTACGAAATGTACAGATTTGTTTTTTTAGAGTAGCATGCTTGGCAGTATGAGATGCTATTTGTTTATTCAGCTGCACAGTGACTACTCTTGTCCTCACCTCACGTACCACACATAGGTTGATTTTTTTATTCCGGCAAACACAGCACAGCAACCTGTCTAACGCATGGCAGCGAGCGCCTGCCTCGGGCTTCCGCCCAAAAAATGAGCAGCGCGTGGATGTTTCTAATCCTATGGAATCAGTACTACCAGACCAGCTTTCCTATGAAACACTATTCACCTTTCCCGTGTTCCGAACGGTTGGAAGGGAAAGAATACCGTAGGAATTGTGTTCCTACGAAAATCCTGCACCAAACCTGTGAACCGAACGCAGCCTTAGCTGTTCTTAATCTAATGTCCCTGGTAAAAATGAAGCCATGCCACTGTTATAAGCCATGACAAGTTTAGCCAAATGTTTTTGCCTGTAATTGTTTGAGACTCTGACTGTTTCCTCTGTGCCTTTTTGTGCAAACAGGGATATCCAATTCACCTGGTTGCTGTTGTGACCTTTTGGTGCACTGCACAAAACTCTTCTTAAAAGAAGTGACTTTTGTGCTGTTTAACTGGAATGTCAGAATGGAACAGTTGGTTCATTTTGGTGGAACTGCACAAAGGGAGATCTGTGTTCCAATCCTCATCATCCATATTGGCGCCATAACCTTCCTTTAGGTAAGAATGATATTTAATGCATGTGTTCATCTCTATTTTCCGACTGCCATGAGTAAATAATCCTGTTTTTTACTAGTACACTTGTACTCCCTCACTGACAAAACCAATTCTGAATTAGAAGGCCAATCATGTACTTGGTTTCACCAACTGGTGAGGAGAAAGAGAAACAGAGCATGAAGAGGAAGAAGAAGAAGAATAAACAGTGCCAAGGCAATCTTGCTGAAGCCAGAGGCCTCAGTCGAGGCCATTCAAGGGCTCCGGCAACGACTACCTTACATGTGAGACGATCCTCCAGGGAGCCCTTCCACTTCTGCTGTCTCACTTAATTAATTAGGAGTACTTAAGTACCACTAATTTATTACTGCCTAATTTTCCTGTTGGAGTTAAACAAATCTTTAGTAGGACCCTATGCTGAATCATGTACGTGTGTATGTTTATCTATGGAGGTGAATCATGTGGTGGAGCAGGGAGGGAATATTATTAGTGTCATGACATAATAGTGCTATTGTTTTGCATGTCAATTTATTGCCATTGGTTCAATGAGGCAATGTTTTGTGTATTGTCCATCATGAATTTGATGCTACTGTTTGAGTAATATGCTAATGTCTTCCTATCCTTTCTCACTAAGCTAATGAAGGTTTCACCTTGTTCCTACTTGTGCAAACAGGGATCATGTTGTGCCAATCATACATTTTAGTGGAACTACACAAGACAATACAATGAACTGTATCCCAGCCAGTGCTTTAACTCTGCTGGAAGTTCTTGATAATCTTTCGATATAATCTCAGCACTGGTAAACAAGAGTGATTTCAACCATACATTTGAAGTGCACAAAAATATATACTATTGTGTGATTCCAGTGAGTGCTTTATCATCTCTTATGGGAATACATGAATAAGCTTTTTCCCAGGTTGGTACGGGCCTAAGGCCTTCATCCATATTAGTTTGTTGTCATCTCTATTTGTATCGTGCTAGTGTCATGAGAAACTCCTTTATCTTTGCACGTTAAAGTTTTGCAACCTATGATAAATGGCAATGCTTTGAGTGTTGAGTTGAGCTAATTGGCACTGATTAAATAAACTAATACCTCTCTTTAAGCAAGACTACTATGTTGCTAACTTTACCCATTAAGATAATGAGGGTGCTTTTATTTGTTAGTGTATGTTTCATCAACTAGTCCCACTATTACAGTAATCTCACTCTCTCAATATATGTGCCAACAGGGATGCTCGATTTTGGTGGAACTGCACAAAAACTTTGGGTGCTTCATTGCCTCGACAACTTCCGTCCTTTCTTGTCAGTCGCTAATCTCCGCTTGCTTTCTTCCTTTGCTGTCAGACGCTTGGCTTATCTCGGCTTCCAGGCAATGGAAATAGTAATTGATATGCTACCTCACACAGATTGGTACTGGTCTTTATCCTGATTATTGTGCCTGTCATATGTATTGGTAATTTGGTATTGTGCTACTGTTTGCCGATTTCATAAAGGAGTAATTTGGAGCCTGAACTCGCAGGTAAATCATTACATCAGTGATTTCAGTAGAACTACACAAAATGATCAGATGGACAGGTACTTATGCTGCTGCTATGTACTCCAAAGTTCACTCAGACAAGCATCGATGTTGACAAGAAGTGCCTATATTCATTCGAGTATCAACCTGCATCAACCAATTGTCAAACTCCAAGTATTAGGAGAGTGAACGCCAAAAATATTGCTTGGTGCATAGCCTAGAAAAACGCAGTCCAGTCTTTGGTCCCAACTTGTGCCTTTTGGTTATCGGCACATATGGTAGCGAACTATATGGCATGGATTCTAAAGATTCCAGACAAGTTGGTTGACGCGTATATTCATCTGGCACTTAATCAGTCTGCACGCCAAGGATGCTCCATTTCAGTTGAACTGCACAAAAAATTTGGGTGGTTCATTTTCTCAACCGCCTCCTTTCTCGTCTGCAATGTAGAATTTTGGCGAGATACAGGACCAAGATGAGCCAGTAAACTAGTTGGATGAAAGTAGTGGCCAAGTTGCTCAAACCTCCCTCGGCACGAAGCCACTATTTGAGGATAAACCTACAAGCAAAGTTCAGATTGTCTGTGCTGCCTCTTATGTACTCGAAAGTTTACTCGTACAAGAACTAATTTTAGCAAGAAGTACCTCCGATTGAACACCATTTACCAGTCTGTACCCTAGGTAATTAAAGTTCGTCCATGGATCATATTGGCTGTGATCTCAATCATTTGGATGCATAAACATACTGAACATGTGTATATCTGAATCTTGTTGTGAATTATGTATGAATATTGTCGTGTGATCTATCAATCATTTGGATGCATAGATATACTGAGCTTGTGTATATATGAATCTTTTGAGTTGTTGATAGTGAATGTTGGCTATGAATATGAACGTGTCCTGTGAACCTGAGTTTGATATGAATGTTTACCTTTTCTGTTGTATTTGTGTGTGAACTTGTTAGTATGCCTACTGTGGGGTATAAAACGCAGGTCTCTTATAAAAGTAATGTTGTGTCCAATTTATGTTTTCCCTTCTAACTACATTATATATATTTATATTATTACTATTATCGTAATTTTATAGAGACTTATATATACATTGTAAAAACATCCCACGTGTTATTAACTTATAAAAGTAAATGTTTAACGGAAGTTGGCAAGGAAAATTCTAGTTGTTTTTGACTCACAGGCAAGGAAAATCCTGGTGATTGCGTACAAAAGCTTGCGAAGATTTTAAGGACCAATTTAATAATCCTGTTATTCTCCATAGACTACAGCCCCATGCCGCAACAGAACCAGTTATAACCCTTCTCCTCCTCTCAATCTGCGACTCCACTGCCGCATTTTCCCATCTCCGAGTTGTTCCCATCCGGGGCCTCGACGTCGTCCACCGCCTCGCTGCGTTCGGTGCGGCATGGTCAACAAACGAGAGTCATCGGAAGAGGACTGTACGTGGAGAGCCTGACGGCTGGGACCCACGAGGTCCATGGTCGCACGCAAGGAAAGTTCCTCCTTATTAAGCTGAAAAAAATGTTTCCTCCACCTGACAGCTGGGACCCACCGGTTGTATCTTCGCATGGAAGGAAGTGCCTCCTTGTTTTACAAAAAAACTTATTCATCCCCGTTGACAGCTGGGACCCGTCAGATTTGGTGACTGACTTGTGGGCCTACTAAGTGGACGTGTATGCACGGCTTTGTCAACTTAATCAACAAATGATTCTAGCAGCTGGACCGTTGGATGTTAATCCAACAGCTGTGCTCCTTCTTTAACTTCTGTTCTTGCTCCTGTCTCCCATGGGCGGCACCGCGGCTGTGCTGCCGTGCACCCGAACCAGTGAACTTTCCCACTCCTCTCCATCTGCGACTCCACTGCCCCGTCTTCCCCATCTCCGGGTCATTCCAGTCTGGGTGCGTTCGGCACGGTGTGGTCAACGTGGTCAACAACCGAGAGTCATCAGAAGATGACTGTACGTGAGAGGCTAATAGTGGGGACGCACCACACCCATGGACGCATGCATGCAATGGAACGCGGCGAGGTCAATGTGGTCAAGGAACAACTTCCATCGGAAGTATACTGTACGTGGAGAGTCTCAGCTGGGTCCACGGCCGCAGCAAGTAAGTGCCTCCTTATTACGTGGAAAATAATTATTCCTCCAATTGACAGCAGGGACCCACTGGACGGGCCACCGTATTTTGCGAAAAAAACTTTTGCCCCGTGACTGCTGGGGCCCACCTGACGGGCCACCGTATTTCGTGAAAAAAAAACGTTCCCCCCGCTGTCAGCTCGGACCCACCGGAAGTGCCTCCTTATTACGCACAAAAAAATGAATACCACCCCCAGCTAGCTGGGACCCACCTTGGTGGGAGGATGACTTGTGGGTCTACTAATTTGACGGGGACGAAGGGCTTTGTCAACTTAGTCAATATGAACGATTCTAGCTCCAGTACCGTACGATGTCCATCCAACGGCCGTAGTGCTTCTTCAACCTCTGGTCTTCTTGCTCCAGCCGCCCAAAGCAGCACCGTTCGTGCCGCATGCTCCTGCCTCCCGTGGCCGGCTATGCTGCCGTGGAGGCCTCACCGCCCCTACTATTCCCACCGTGAAAGTGCAACTATCCCTAGGTGGTTTTGGTAATTCATAACAACATATAGCTCATTGAGCTAATGCTATTCCAAGATGATTATTTCAGGAAAGCTCGATGATTGGCATGGCATGGATGTGAAAGTGGAACCCTGAAAATGCTAAGGACAAAGGATTGGCTCAAGCTCAAAAGCTCAAGACTCTTCATTTTGTATTTTAGTGATCCAAGATCACATTGAGTCTTTAGGAAAAGCCAATACTATTAAGGAGGGATGAGGTGTTGCTTAATGAGCCTCTTGCTTTATGTGCTTAGTGATATGCTCCAAAACCCTCAACTACTTTCCCATATCCACATATGACCTAAACCCTAAGCCAAACTCGGTCCTACCAATTCTTCCTATCCGGCGCCACCGAGTTTCACTTGTCATTAGCCACTGCCAAACCCTAGCAATTCGGTTATACCGATAAGGATCTCGGTCTCACCGAGATGGGGTTGCAAACTCTCTGTTTCCCTTTCGTAACTTTTCGGTCTTACCGAAAGAGCGAATCGGTCCCACCAAGATTGCAATGTAAACTCAGTGCTCCCCTTTGTAACTTTTCGGTCTCACCGAGTTCCACTCGGTCTCACCGAAAGAGCAAATCGGTCCCACCGAGTTTGCCTGACCAACTCTCTGGTTAGCTAATTACCAAATTCGGTCTCACCGAGTTTGTGTAATCGGTCTCACCGAGATTACGTTATGCCCAAACCCTAACCATATCGGTCCTACCGAGTTGCATGTCAGTCCCACCGAAAATCACTAACGGTCACTAGGTTTACATTTTCGGTCCGACCGAGCTTATTGATTCGGTCCCACCGAGATTGGAAAACTGTGTAACGGTTGGATTTTGTGTGGAGGCTATATATACCCCTCCACCTCCTTCTCATTCGATGAGAGAGCCATCAGAACACACACACCATTCCAACTCATATGTTCTGAGAGAGAACCACCTACTCATGTGTTGAGACCAAGACATTCCATTCCTACCATATGAATCTTGATCTCTAGCCTTCCCAAGTTGCTTTCCACTCAAATCTTCTTTCCACCAAATCCAAATCCTATGAGAGAGAGTTGAGTGTTGGGGAGACTATCATTTGAAGCACAAGAGCAAGGAGTTCATTACCTACACACCATTTGTTACTTCTTGGAGAGTGGTGTCTCCTAGATTGGCTAGGTGTCACTTGGGAGCCTCCGACAAGATTGTGGAGTTGAACCAAGGAGTTTGTAAGGGCAAGGAGATCGCCTACTTCGTGAAGATCTACCGCTAGTGAGGCAAGTCCTGTGTGGGCGATGGCCATGGTGGGATAGACAAGGTTGCTTCTTCGTGGACCCTTTGTGGGTGGTTGCTTCTTCATGGACCCTTCGTGGGTGGAGCCCTGTGTGGACTCGCGCAACCGTTACCCTTGGGTGGAGCCCTGTGTGGACTCGCGCAACCGTTACCCTTCATGGGTTGAAGTCTCCATCAACGTGGATGTAGGATAGCACCACCTATCCGAACCACGGGAAAAACATCCGTGTCTCCAATTGCGTTTGAATTCTCCAAACCCTTCCCCTTACATTCTTGCAAGTTGCATGCTTTACTTTCCGCTGCCTATATACTCTTTGCATGCTTGCTTGAATTATGTGATGATTGCTTGACTTGTCCTAAAATAGCTAAAATCTGCCAAGAACTAAAATTGGGAAAAGGTTAAGTTTTTATTTGGTCAAGTAGTCTAATCACCCCCCCTCTAGACATACTTTCGATCCTACAAGTGGTATCAGAGCTTTGGTCTCCATTTGCTTGATCTCCATAGCTTTTGGTGGTCATAGCCTTGGTTTCACAACCTAGGAGAGTATGGCGTCTAGCGAGGGAAATTATCACCGTAGAGGTCCTTACTTTGATGGTACTAATTTTGCTAGTTGGAAGCATAAAATGAAAATGCATATTCTTGGACATAACCCCGCCGTTTGGGCTATTGTGTGTGTTGGTTTGCAAGGTGACTTCTTTGATGGGAGAGAACCGAACCGTGAAGCTACCGCGGATGAGTTGAAGATGTTGCAATACAATGCTCAAGCTTGTGATATTCTCTTCAACGGATTGTGCCCCGAAGAATTCAACAAAATCAGCCGTCTTAAGAATGCAAAGGAAATTTGGGACACTTTGATTGATATGCACGAAGGTACTGACTCCGTCAAGGAATCCAAGTTGGATGTGCTTCAAAGCCAACTTGACAAGTTCAAGATGAAGGATGGTGAAGGTGTCGCTGAAATGTACTCTAGGCTTGCTCTCATCACAAATGAGATTGCCGGCTTAGGAAGTGAAGAGATGACCGATAGATTCATCATCAAGAAGATTCTAAGAGCCTTGGATGGAAAATATGATACCGTGTGCACATTGATCCAAATGATGCCCAATTACAAAGATCTCAAGCCAACGGAGGTGATTGGAAGAATTGTTGCTCATGAGATGTCACTTAAGGATAAAGAGGAACTTCACAACAAATCAAGTGGTGCCTATAAAGCCTCATGTGAAGCCCCTACATCATCAAGTGAGAAACAAGACTTCAATGAAGAATTGAGCTTAATGGTGAAGAACTTCAACAAGTTCTACAAGAGTAGAAGCAAAGATAGAAGCTCCAAGTCAAGGTCCTACAATGACAAAAGATCTTCTAGTCGAGAGCGAAACTGCTACAATTGTGGAAGACCCGGACACTATTCCAATGAGTGTACGGCTCCCAACAAGAGAAGAGAAGATTCTCCAAGAAGAAGAAGCAAAGAATCACCACCAAGAGAGAGAAGGAGTAGAGATGATCGTTATGAACGAAGATACTCACGGAGAAGCAAGGATTCGGAAAGGAAGGAAAAATCATCAAGGAGCTACACAAGACGAAGACATCAAGCTCATGTTGGTGAATGGGTATCCGGCTCCGACTCCGACAGCCACTCCGAGAGAAGTTATCACTCCGACTCCGAAGATACTCAAGATGAAGGTGTTGCCGGTCTAGCACTTGTGTCAACCAACTCCTACGACATATTTGACTCACCAAATGAAGGAATTGGAAGATGCTTCATGGCCAAAGGTCCTAAGGTAACACACCCCGAGTATGTTGATTTCAATAGTGATGAAGATGACTTGTTAGGTGATGATTTGCTTGTTGACAACTCTAGTGATGAATACTATGATGAAATGTCAATTAAACATGCTAATTAAGATAAAACGAATGACAATGATAAGGAGAAAATTGAGGCCCTAACTAAAGAGCTAAACACTCTTAAGTTAGCTCATGAAACCATCTTCGAAGATCATCAAGAACTTTTAAGAGCTCATGAGAAATTACGCTTTGAAAAGCTCAATCTTGAGCAAGAGCATGAGTTCTTAAAAGCAATCAATGATGATCTCCGCAAGAAAAGTTCTTCTTACATTGCCAAGCGTTTACTCTTATCCACTTACATGCCTCAAGTCAAGTCTAACAAGAAAGATTCTTCCTCTAGTATAACAATGATCATGCTAAATCAAATATTGTTACTTCTAGTAGCTCTCTTGATTCCACTAATGATTCTCTTAGCCAAGTTACACTTGAGCAAGAAAATAGTTTATTGAAGGGAATTATAGAGAAAGGAGTGTACAAAAGCCTTGCCGGGAGTAAGCAATTCGAGGAAATTGTGCGCAAGCAAGGAATGCACCGAAAGAATCAAGGTGTTGATTTTGAACGAAAGTCCAATGCCAATGGAGTTGAGTGGGAAGAAGATCAATACCCCAAGACAAAGTTTGTCCCTCAACAAGAGAAGTATACTTCTTTCAAGGGGACACAAGCTAAAGATGATCTTCCACCACAAGACTACAAGCAAAAAGGCAAGGACAAGCTTCAAGAGGAAATTGATGCATTTGAAGAAGCTCCAAAGACCTTAGTCAAGTGGATTCCCAAGACTACTTCAAGCTCCACTTCATCAAGTATGACTACAACTCCAAGGATTCCCATCAAGATGATGTGGATCCAAAAGAAGAAGAACTAGAGAGTTCTTGAGGGTGACTCCGCCAACATACTTCACTCTTATCATTTTGGCAAGAACAAGTGCAATCAACTTCCACATCTTGCACTAGTTCAAGGAGTCACAAACCCTCTTGTTGGTAAGACAAGGGACAAGGTAACCTAAAAGTTTTCATGGACATCATCTTTTGTGTGCATCACTCTATGTCTATGGATATCCTTGTTTGTTCCTTGTGGGACTAACCCATGTAGGTATTGAAAGTGCAATTCACTCAAATGGATAGCTCCAAGAGATCTACATCAACATTGAGCATCCACATCTTCAATATCTACATGAAGTCATCATCGACAAAACCCAAGGTTAGTTCATCCCTCTTAGGGGGGATATCACATCTAGGGGGAGCTTTACTCTAAGACTTGAGCTAAAGCAACTCTAAAGATGTGAACACAACAATGCTTTATGTAAAAGTGGTAACCCCACTTGAGCTTAAACGATGAGTATGACCTATGATCAAGTGATCTCACTTGACTCCTAAGTCAATATACTCATATATAGATGACCTAGTCATCGCAAATTGCTTGATAGATGCTAGAATTGGTTGTGCATGCCTTGTTACATATTTCATTTGCCATCTTATTGTGTGAGCATGCTGGTTGCATATTTTACTCATTCGAGGACATCCACTTGTTGTTTTGATTGTTAGGTTTTATCTTCTTTTGCCAAGTGGATGGACAAGAATTCCTAAGAACCTCCTCTAGCTATCTATGATTTTCTCGTCTCAAACTCTATTCATGCTGCATCACAAAATTTGATCAAGTCAGATTCGAACCACTCTGTGTGAGGAGTGCTGGAGTCCCCGATTCGTCATAGACTTAAACTTCCAAAACCTCTTTATGATTCTCGGTCTGACCGATACTCGACTTTCTGTCCTACCGAGATCATTAAGTTGATCTAGGTTTTCGATCTTGGTGCAACCGATTTGAACCTTTCGGTCACACCGAGTTTCAGTAACTGCACGCAGTTATGAATCTCGGTGCCACCTAGTCGTTCCACTCGGTCACACCGACAGGGTCGGGCTATATATAGTCACGGGCAAAATTTGGAAATTTCTCCGAACCCCTTCGCCCGCGCGATAGCCTGCTCTGCCCTCGTGGTCTCCGGATCATCTTCTCGCCGCCAGCAGCCTCCAATCGCTGGTCTCCGTCGCCGTCAACAGGAATTCTGCCCCGCCGTTGCCGCCGTAGCAAGTCCCCGCCGAACTAGGGTATGGACTTGATCTTTGTGCTATTCCCAATCTGATTCCTAGCACATTGTGATCATATTGATTCTAGCCACGTTTAATGAACTTCTATCCAGTCAATGAACTCATAGATTAGGTTTGATTCAAAAATTCTAGGTTTAGGTTTCCGCCGAAACCATCTCGGACCCACCGAGTTGAAAAACTCGGTCCCACCGATTTGGCTTATGCCATTGCACAAGTGAGACTCGGTCTGACCGAGAATTACTATCGGTGTGACCGATTTTTGAACTCAGTGAAACCCTAGCAGTCTCGGTGCCACCGAACTGTGACTCGGTCCTATCGAGTTCACTAGTTTAGGTTCCAAAAGTGCTTCGGTATCACCGAGTTTGAAAATCGGTAGATCCGAGATGATTTCAGTGGGAAACTAAAACTAAGTTTTTGGATCATTCTTTTGCAAAAATCTCTGCATTTTGTGATGTTCATCTTTTCTATCTCTTCTATAATCTATTCACAGGGTCAGCAGTCAGTTTGCAGCATGTCTGATCAAAGTGATAGCCAAAATATGTCAAAGCAGCAAGTGGTGATGAGTGAGGGCACTAGTCCCTCCAGTTCATCTGATGAAGGCATCAGGAGCACTCCTAGCAATTTGCCAAAGGCTTCCACGAGACAAAGGAAGAAGAGGACTTCATATTCCGAAGATGAGGACTATGTGGCAGAGGAAGAGGCCACTTCCAAGAGAGATGAGCCAGCTCAAGGCACTAAGCCAGGCCTGAAAATCAAAACGCCAGCAAGCAGGCAGCCCATGTCAAAAGCCAGAATGTCAACTGAGAAGCCCATAGAGCCAGTTGCAGCTGAGAGCAAGAAAAGAAAGGAAAGGGTGAAGAAGACTGTGGCTAGAGTGCTTGGCAAAGCTTCCATCATGGAAGAGGAAGAAGAAGAAGAGGCAGCTGCACCAGCGCCCAAGGCACCCAAGCTAATGGGAGATGCCATGAAATCAGGGGGAGCTGCTTCCAAGGCCAAGTCAGCTCCAAAGCCAAAGCCTAAGAGAAATACAAGGAGCATTCCTGCAGCTGAGAAGAACAAGGCCCCAGTGCCTGAGACTGTTGCTGAAGAAGAGGAAGAGAATGTCCTGAGAAAGCTAAAGCCCAAGATCCCAGACCTCAACGATACTCATCCTGTGGCTGAGGACATGAAGCTCAGGAGAGATTCAGGGCTGAGGAAATGGAGAGAAGCAGACCCATATGCTTCAAGGAGAAGGACTGCCGTGGACTACAGGTTTCACACCAAGGAGCAGCAAGATTTTTATGAGACAGTGCTGCTAGATAAGAAGCCCATTGTCTGTGATATGCGATGGGTTGATTGCACATACATCAAGGACAATGAGGAGCACTATCCTGGAGTGCAAGACAACTTCATAGCTTGTGGAGTAGTTGACTTTGGGCAGAAGCTCACAAAGTGGAATGAGGAACTCATCATGCAGTTCTACTCCATAGCTCACTTTTATCCAGATGGGAGGATCACATGGATGTCTGAGGGTACAAGGTACCAATCCACTGTTGAGGAATGGGCGAAGTTGATTAATGCCCCAGAGGAGCATGATGATGACATGGACATATATGCCAAGAAGAATATGGACCACAACTCAATGTCAAATATGTACAAGGAGATCCCAAATGAAGCACTTGATACCTTCAAGTTTGGCTCAGTACTGCCCAAGTCTGGAGATCACAAGATGATCAGAGGCCATGCTATCAACTTGCTACATGTGTTTGATGTGCCTCAGAAGTTCAAGGTGATGAGCCTCATAGTAGAAACTATCAAGAGGACTGCAGCAGATCAGAAGAGGAGTTGCGGATATGCCCCTCAGATTCAGGAGCTCATCAACTCCAAGATGGGCACGGGCATATATTTATTGGACAAGGAACATTTGCCCATCCGTCCAGATTTTGAGAACAATGAAGTTGTGATGACTGAGAACGAGCCATCATCTGCCCAAGCATATGCAAAGAAGGAGAAGGCGAGGAAGGAGAAAGCTGCCAAGATGCCTACTCAAGAGGAGGCATCTGAGTATTTCTTGAAGACTAAACAAGAGCAGCTTGGTTACTTAATTGCATCCACGCTAAGGATTGAGCAAAGTCTGGCCACCCTCACTCAGAATCAGCAGAGCCTAGAGAGAATCATGGAACAGAAGTTCTATGACTTGGATGTCAAGGTAACGGAAGTTCAGTCTGCAGTGGAGCAGCTCCAGGAGGACATGCAGGAGAGGAGAGGCAGGACTACCACTCATGCCTTTGCCAGAGTGCCACGAGGCCCGAGGTCATCCGCCGTGCCAGTTGCTGACACAAGAGCAACCACCTCAGCACCAGCCACAGCCTCAGTTCCACTAGCTCCAGCATCTACTTCAGCTCCAACTCCAGTGACTACTTCAGCATCTATCGAAGCCTTCGTCCTTGGAGTCATCCGGACTCCACCACCACCTGAAGATCAAGCCTGAGCGTCGATCTAGTGCTATGCATTTTCTAGGAACTTTTTGGTAACTTGTTGCCAAAGGGGGAGAAGATGTATAGATCATAGGCTTCGAGAGAGAGAGTGTTGCTTTTCTCTCTTGCTTTATTTGGTGTTTTTTTCGAACTTGTTTGCTTTTGAGTGCTTGAGATACTACGTCATTATTTGTGAGACATTGATGATCATGTGTTTGATCATAAGCTACACTTAATGCTTGCTTAATGCTATTATCCTATCTATCTTGTGTGATCATTCACTATTGGTGATGAGTGCATGTATTTCATTCTTATCATTTTAAGCGCTCCACCAAGATGTATGTGACATGGAAGAGTAACCCATGACTCTAACTCTTTGTGCATTTGCAGTCCAAAGCAAATTTTAAATATGCACAAATTTAGGGGGAGCTCTTGCTTATCACATACTTCTCAAAGCGACGATATATTTCATGCTTATTATCATTTGTCGAAGCTTTGATCTATATGTTGTCATCAATTACCAAAAAGGGGGAGATTGAAAGTGCAACTATACCTAGGTGGTTTTGGTAATTCATAACAACATATAGCTCATTGAGCTAATGCTATTCCAAGATGATTATTTTAGGAAAGCTCAATGATTGGCATGGCATGGATGTGAAAGTGGAACCCTGAAAATGCTAAGGACAAAGGATTGGCTCAAGCTCAAAAGCTCAAGACTCTTCATTTTATATTTTAGTGATCCAAGATCACATTGAGTCTTTAGGAAAAGCCAATACTATTAAGGAGGGATGAGGTGTTGCTTAATGAGCCTCTTGCTTTATGTGCTTAGTGATATGCTCCAAAACCCTCAACTACTTTCCCATATCCACATATGACCTAAACCCTAAGCCAAACTCGGTCCTACCGATTCTTCCTATCCGGCGCCACCGATTTTCACTTGTCATTAGCCACTGCCAAACCCTAGCAATTCGGTTCTACCGATAAGGATCTCGGTCTCACCGAGATGGGGTTGCAAACTCTCTGTTTCCCTTTCGTAACTTTTCGGTCTTACCGAAAGAGCGAATCGGTCCCATCGAGATTGCAATGTAAACTCAGTGTTTCCCCTTTGTAACTTTTTGGTCTCACCGAGTTCCACTCGATCTCACCGAAAGAGCAAATCGGTCCCACCGAGTTTTCCTGACCAACTCTCTGGTTAGCTAATTACCAAATTCGGTCTCACCGAGTTTGTGTAATCGGTCTCACCGAGATTACGTTATGCCCAAACCCTAACCATATCGGTCCTACCGAGTTGCATGTCAGTCCCACCGAAAATCACTAACGGTCACTAGGTTTACCTTTTCGGTCCGACCGAGTTTGTTGATTCGGTCCCACCGAGATTGGAAAACTGTGTGTAATGGTTGGATTTTGTGTGGAGGCTATATATACCCCGCCACCTCCTCTTCATTCATGGAGAGAGCCATCAGAACACATACACAATTCCAACTCATATGTTCTGAGAGAGAACCACCTACTCATGTGTTGAGACCAAGATATTCCATTCCTACCATATGAATCTTGATCTCTAGCCTTCCCCAAGTTGCTTTCCACTCAAATCTTCTTTCAACCAAATCCAAATCCTATGAGAGAGAGTTGAGTGTTGGGGAGACTATCATTTGAAGCACAAGAGCAAGGAGTTCATTACCTACACACCATTTGTTACTTCTTGGAGAGTGGTGTCTCCTAGATTGGCTAGGTGTCACTTGGGAGCCTCCAACAAGATTGTGGAGTTGAACCAAGGAGTTTGTAAGGGTAAGGAGATCGCCTACTACGTGAAGATCTACCGCTAGTGAGGCAGGTCCTGTGTGGGCGATGGCCATGGTGGGATAGACAAGGTTGCTTCCTCGTGGACCCTTTGTGGGTGGTTGCTTCTTCGTGGACCCTTCGTGGGTGGAGCCCTGTGTGGACTCGCGCAACCGTTACCCTTGGGTGGAGCCCTGTGTGGACTCGCGCAACCGTTACCCTTCGTGGGTTGAAGTCTCCATCAACGTGGATGTAGGATAGCACCACCTATCCGAACCACGGGAAAAACATCCGTGTCTCCAATTGCGTTTGAATTCTCCAAACCCTTCCCTTTACATTCTTGCAAGTTGCATGCTTAACTTTCCGCTGCCTATATACTCTTTGCATGCTTGCTTGAATTATGTGATGATTGCTTGACTTGTCCCAAAATAGCTAAAATCTGCCAAGAACTAAAATTGGGAAAAGGTTAAGTTTTTATTTGGTCAAGTAGTCTAATCACCCCCCTCTAGACATACTTTCGATCCTACACACCGCTGGCCAGGCCCTGCGACGATGGCAGCCTCACACCGCAGCCGAACCAGTGAACCCTCGTACTCCTCTCCGCGCGGGCTTCCACTGCCGCGTCTTCCCTGGCTTCGCGTCGTCCCCTTCCTAGGCCTCGCCATCGTCCACCGTCGTCGTGCTCTCCGCGCGGCATGGTCAACGTGGTCAAGGAATGACTTCCATCGGAAGTGTACTATACGTGGAGAGGCTGACAGCTGGGTCCACGGCCACAACCCAGTTTTTTTGTGATTTGCCAAGTAAGTCGCTTTGTCAGGCCTGTTGGGCTGCAAATCTTTCAAGACGAGGAGAGCTTTCATTCGGCTGGCTGAGAAAATGGCCCATCAGTAATGAGAAATGGGCTGTACATTTTTAAAATACATCAAACCAGCAATTAGTTTCAAATATCATTTTTTTCATTTCAAGATTTTAAATTACATTAATTTTTATGCATGGAGAGTTTGTTAGATTTTATATTGATATACATTTATTTTTAAAATCAGTTTGAATGTGAGTCGAAATTTCGGGATTAAAAACAGTTCAGACCGCACCGAAATATGCCAAATTTCATATAATTTTTTAACCGTGGCCACAATATGGGCTCTAATGCTAACAAAAAGAATATGGGCTCCAAAAAAACCTTAATAATTAGCATATGGGATGTAAATTATTAGAAATAATGGCAGACGGGTTGTATGCTGTTTTCCATAGATTTGAGGCTTTCCTAAAAAAAGGTTAACGCTCAAGCAGTGACTATTGGATGGCCATCCAACGGCCGTCGTGCTTCTTCAATCTCTGCTCTTCCTCCTCCAGCCGCTCAAACAAGCATCGGCGGGACTACGTGCTCCCTCCTCCCCGCGCTTGGCTCTGCTACCGCGCAGGCCTCACCGCCCCATCGTACTCCCATCGCTGGCCTAGACATCCCTCTACTAACCCACACGTGCTGTTATTCTCCGGCGACGGCAGACGAACCAGTAAACCATCGTACAGTCGTACTCCCCTCCACATGGGAAACAACTGCCGAGTCTTCCCTGCCTCCATGTCGTTCCCTTCATAGGCCTCGCCGTTGTCCACCGCGCTGGTGCTCTCGGCGCGGCCTGGTCAACATGGTCAACGACCGACATGCATTTGAAGTGGACTGTACGTGGAGAGGCTGATAGCTGGGTCCACGGCCGCACGCAAGAAAATTCCTCCTTATTACGCGCAAAATAATGATTCCTCCACCTGACATCAGGGACCCACCGAAAGGGCCTTTGTATTTCGCGAAAAAACGTTACCACCGCTGACAGCTAGGTCCCACCAGCTATATCTTCGCACGCAAGGAAGTGCCTCCTTATTACGCACAAAAACAATGAATACTCCCCCTGTTAGGTGGGACCTAGTATAGTGGCAGGCTGACTTGTGGGCCTACTAAGTTGACGGGAACGGAGGGCTTTGTCAAATTAGTCAATATGCTCGAGTGACCATATGATGTCCATCCAATGGCCGTAGTGCTTCTTCAACCTTTGGTCTTCTTGCTCCAGCCGCCCAAACCAGCGTCGGTCCTGCCTCCGTGGCTGGCTGCGATGCGGCGGAGGCCTCACCGCCCCCTACTACTCCCGCCGCTGGCCAGGCCATCCCTCTACTCACCCACACCCCCTGTTATTCTGCGGCGACGGCAGCCTCACACCACAGTGAACCAGTGAACCCTCGTACTCCTCTACGCGTGGGCATCCACTGCTGCTTCTTCCCCGGCTCCGCGTCGTCCCCTTCCTAGGCCTCGCCATCGTCCACCGCCTTGGTGCTCTCAGCGTGGCGTGGTCAACGTGGTCAAGGAACGGCTTCCATCGGACGTGGACTGTACGTGGAGAGGCTGACAGCTAGGTCCACGGCCGGAGCAAGGAAGTGCCTCCTTATTACATGCAAAATAATTATTCCTCCACCTGACAGCGGGGACCCACCGGATGGGCCACCGTATTTCGTGAAAAAAAACGTTTGCCCCTGACTGCTGGGACCCACCAGCTACATCTTCGCACGCAAGGAAGTGCGTTCGGGCAAACAAAAAATGATTCGCCCCCCTGACTGCTGGGACCCACCAGCTACATCTTCGCACGCAAGGAAGTGCCTGACAGTCAGGACCCACCTAGTCAAAGCATACGTAGCGTTGTCATTCTGGTCGCGAACGTGTACGTACATATATACTAGTGGATGTAGAGGCGCGCATGTGTCGTAGTAGAGGCGCGTACGTGTCGTAGTAGAGGCGCGCACGTAGCATGTACACGTATGTACAGCGGCCAGGGTGCAAGAAAGAAAATACGGCCACGTATGTGTACATACGGGCGGGGTCTCGAACGCCTACTCGCGCATACGTACGGCCAGGGCTCATGTACATGGCTGGGTCGGAACGAAGAAATAGCATCGTCGTCGTGTTCATGGGGAGGCAACGGAATACGTCGTATTCATGGGGAGGCAACGGAATGCATCGTGTTCATCGGGAGGCAACGGAACGCGTGGGAGCCAACCGGCTGGGTCGGAACGGAATGCGTGGCCGTGTTCATCGGGAGGGCTTGGACGGAACAGGTGATGGAAACGAGGCCTGGCGTACCGCACAACGGAGGAATCGGACCTCCTACGTTCGGAACGGGGTCCTGTTGATCAGGAGGGGTCTGGCGTACCGCAAAACAGAGGAAACAGACCTCCTATGGTCGAAATGGGGGTCCTGTTGATTGGGAGGGTGTGGCGTACCGCAAAACGGACGAAACAGACCTCCTACGGTCGAAAAGGGGTTCCTGTTGATCGGGAGGGGTGTGGCGTACCGCAAAACGGATGAAACGGACTTGTGTTGGAGCGCTACGATCGAAACGGGGGTCCTGTTCATCAGGAGGGGTGTGGCGTACCGCAAAACGGGACTCCACGGGATACTGTTCATCTCCACCGTCGACCTCCTCCAGCCTCCACAGGCTACCGTTGACCTCCTCCAGCCTCCATGGGCTCTTGTTCATCCAGCCTCCACCGTGCGCTACTCCACCGGCTATCGTGCAACCACCCCTCCACGGGCACCCCTCCACCGTCTACTGTTCATCCAGCCCTCCACACCACGGGGTCCTGTTCAACCACCCCTCCATGGGCACCCCTCCACCGTCTACTGTTTGTCCAGCCCTCCACCACACCACGGGGCCCTGTTCATCCAGAGGCAACGCCACCGCTCACTGTTCATCCAACCCCCCCTGCAACACTCACTGTTCATCCCAGAGGTAGCATCGATCGGCTTTAGTTAGCAGCAGTAGCGAAGGAATCGCTCGATCGGGTTTAGTTAACAGCCATTGATCGATCGCTCGGGTTCAGTAACACGTAGCCTGCAGTGCAATCACTCGGGTTCAGTTAGAGCCCAACGCCTTGCTCGGGTTCAGTTAGAGCCAATGCCTCATACACACGCGCGTACGTGTACGAGAGAAACGCTCATCGCTCGACCCCCGACCTCCCACCGTATCCGGGAACTCCCAGAAATTTTCCTCGCCCTCGCTTCTACCATGGTTTTTTCCGTCATGGATGGCCCAAAGAATGTCATGCAGCTACGTCTCCGGCCTGCCCAGGATGAAAAGCCCATTTTCTGTCATGATTTTTTGTCATAGAAGTAGGAGCCCACAACATCTATGATGATAGCGGGTTTTTCACAATTATCATCATAGAAGTGTCATATGTATGACAGAAAAAAATTTCGTTCGGCCCAAAATGTCACGGATGTGTCTTTTTTGTAGTATTCGGGTCACCGTTGTGGTGTAATACCCTACTCCAGTGTGGTGGTGGTGGATTGCCTCTAGGGATGATGATGAACAGTACAAGGGAAGGACAGCCTCCTGAGGTTGAGGTGTTCTTGAGCTCGGTGAGCTTGTGTGTGAGGATGGTCTGAATGATCCGTCTCTCCTTACTAACGTGGTGGCTAGTCCTATTTATATTGGCCCTGGTCTTCTTCCCAAATATAGAGCGGAAGGGAGCCAACAATGACGGGCTAATTCAAAGGGGGACAGCTAGTACAAGCTATCCTGACAAAAGTGGCCTTCGCCTGCCAAAGGCTCTGGTGGTGACGCCATCTTGGGCTCCACGATGACCTCCGTCTTGCCGTCCTCTTGGTCTTGGTCTCGTTGCACCAATATAGCAACCTTTGCCTGATGCCTCAGTACTCTTCGCCTGCGCTGGCCTCCTTAGCACCAAAGAGGAAACAAGGATGCTGCGCGCGCTGGCGCCCACCTGGTGTCATGCGTCATGGCTCACATCACGAGGATCTCGTGAGGTTTGCCCCGCCTTGATATCTCCGCTCCTCATGAGCCTCCCCGGCTAGGCCACTCCCGAGGAGGCCTTGCGTCGTCCGCCTCGTGAGGCTTGGACCCTTGCGAGGGTCTTGGATGCATCGTTGGTGAAGATGGGCCGCACGGCCTGCTGGCTTAGCCACGCTGCGGGACGCAGGCAGGCAAGTCTAGGGACCCCCGTTCCTAGAACGTCGACAGTAGCCCCCGGGCCCAAGGTGCGTCCGGGCTTGGCTTCGCGGCGAAGCCAAGGGCCAAGTTCGGTGCACCGCGGGCACCAAAAGCCTGCAGCCTCGATTGACGCATGGTGGATGATTGGACGTGGGCGTCTCTGCTTCCCCATGCTGTCCTTGAATCCACCTGGCTATGTGGCCCCGCCTCTTACATAGTTATTCTTCTTCCGCCACGCCCGGCTCTTCCAATCTCCCTACTGCCTCGACGCCCTGTTCCACCTTCTCAGTCCGACCTGTGGTCCGCCCGCTTCACCGCCATGGCGCCGAAGCAAGCCGAAAAGGGGAAGAAGCCTCTGTCCTCGCCAACTGCGCCTCTATCCTTCGAGCCGGCGCTCGGCCGGCCTCGGGTGCTCAATGACGAGGCCATGGACAAGGCGCGCCTCATGCTCGCCTCTAGTTTCAACGAGTGGGGAGAGACACCGGCTTGGCCCGCTTCTCGCACTAGCATGGCTTGGGCAGTTACCGAGGTTCCGATCTTCATTGATGCCCTATGGGCTTGCCTGATTACTCCCTTCTCCGCCTTCTTCAATGCAGTGCTCGAGCATTACCAGATCCATGTGCTCCATCTCGATCCTTAGGCTGTGACCCTTCTCACCATCTTCGCCTTCATGTGCGAGGCCATGGTGGGCATCGCCCCCTCCGTGGTACTCCTCCGCCACTTCTTCTCGTTGCATCTCACCTGTCCCCGGCAGAACTTAGGGTGTGTGGGTTTCCAAGCCGTGGCTACGACTGTAGGCATGGGGATCGACTTCGAGCTCCCTTCATCCATGAGCAAGTCCGTACGCGATGGGTGTTTGTTGACGCAGGCGTGCTCAACCCTCTGCTCTAAGCTCCGGTGGGGCCTGCTATTCCAAACTCCGGCTATGATCATCAGAAGCTCATGAGCCCCTGCCTTGCCCCCGTCTGGGCCAGGGTGAGGTGGTTGAAGGACCTTGGCGTGACTGCGCCCATGGTGGTGAGGGAGTTCGTCAGGCCTCGAGTTGCTCCGCTCCAGCGTCATTCTCGTCCGATGTGGGACTTCTCAGTAGACGGGACAACATGAGGTTTCAGGAGGAGGGGCTTCCTCTTGCTGCACGGCAGACAGTGCTCACGGTCCTATGAGGTGTCCCTCTGCCAGACGAGATGCCCAGGAACAGCTGCATGTTATACCACTGCGAGAACAATGTCACATTTGCCACGAACATGCCTTCCTTTGATGAGTAGGGGCTGCACCCAGTCGGCTTGGTGGGGCCCTGCGAGAATCCCGTCATCGTGGTCCCCTTCTTCACCGCTGGTGTCGGGCTCGCCCCAGGTGACAATGCAGGGGAGCAAGCCGCGACGGGTGCCGGCGGCTCGAGTGCTAAGGAGCACATGTCGTGTGGTGATCCAGGGGCGTCATCCTCGAGAGCCTACGACCCCCCTCCTAAGGCGTCGGTTGTCGAGGAGATGCGGCATGCGGCTCCCGAGGCTGAGGCTCGTGGAGCCTCGGCAGGTCATAGTGGGAAGGATCTAGGCTGTTCGGCTCAGCCGGGCTCCCCTGAGGCCATCCCTCTTGGGTCTTCTTCGGCTCCGCCACGCCCCGGCCTTCACTTCCAGCGCTTCGGCCGCCTTTGTGTGGACTTCGAGGAGCTCCATAAGGGGAAGGGATCTACGAGCGGCAGCGGTATCTTCGGGCCGTTGAAGCGACGAAAGTACATCGCCATCGATGAGTAAGTACCTTATCTTGGTGATCTTCAATGTGTCGCCTTCCTTTCCTGATGACTGTCCCCTCAGGACCCCTTCTGCTAAGGCCGTGAAATCTCTAGAGAAGCAGCTCCCTCTCGTCCCGTCGCACCCGCCAAGCTCCAGCGCTACTGGCTCGGGCGCTGCCCACGGCGTGGGGTCAGCCATGGGAGTTGGTCCGTCATCAAGGTGCCCGAGCTTGCGCCCTTGCCGTCCTTTCTTCGCGGCCTTGCTCGGAGCGCAGCAGGCATGCCAAGGGCTCCTCCCCTGGTCACGGTCGGCGGTTGGCTGGCCTCGATCCTGGGGTCTTCTTCAAGGAGCGGGCCTTGTTCGGTTCGGGCCCCTCGCGAGGGTCGGCTGGCGCCTGGGACCGCGCCAGCCCCCAGCCCCCAACTGGGAGGTGGCGCGCCACTTGATGCTCCACCCTCCGCCCCCAAGGTGGAGGACGAGGTGGGTCGAGCATTCGAGCTCGAGCACGGGCGCAGCGTAGTCCGCCACGAGCTCTTCTAGGAGGCGATGGGCGCGATGAACCGCCTTGGTGAAGAACTTTCTGGTGTCGACTCGCGTCTTGAGGCTGAAGGTCTTCGGTTGGTGGAGGAGCGGCCCAAGCTGCAAGTGGCCATCAACCTTGGTCGCTATCAGTGCGACCTCGAGAATGCGAAGGCCGAAGCGTCCCTCAAGATTACCAATGAGGCCTGCTCGTGAGCTTTGGAAGAAGCTCGCAACACCGATCGCCGCTGCGAGGCTACGGAGGAGCGCGCGTGGGAGCTTCAGGCCTGGAGCGCGTCCCTTGAGCAGCAGGTAGAGGTGCGGGGTCCGCTCTTGCATCGCTGAGGGGGACGCCTGCGGAGGAAGAGGAGGCCCGGCAACGTGAGGAGGCGCTGGCCCTAGAAGCCGTGGAGCACAGCCTCGAGCTCGAGCGACTGGAGACGAGGGAGCGTCAAGTCGCTCAAGAAGAAGATGCCGTCGGGACTCGCGAGGCCGGAGTCGAGGAGGAGATCAATCGCTGAGTGGCCGAGGTTCGCGCAGATCTAGAGGGCAGGTACGACTTGAAGCTGAAGCTCGCCGGTCTGGAGGGGTGCGGGCAGGGCTGCCGCCCACAGGCCCATGTTGGACGAGGTCGAGAGGCACGCGGAGGCCACATTCGCCGCCCTGGTTACGGCGCAGGCGGACTTGGCCTCTGCCCACGCTGAGCTGCTTTCCCTCCGGAGACGAGTTGACGACGCCGAGGCCGTCGCACGACAAAACAGGGAGGAAGTGCTCCAACGCCGAACACTGGAGCGCGAGCATGCTCCTATGCTTCAAGACCTTCGGAACAGGGCCAACACCGCTCTGGGTTATATCTACAACGAGAACGCCTCGGGCCCTCATGCGAACGACTATGCCAGCGACCTAATATTCTTCACCGAGGTGGTGACGCGCCTGGAGGCTCAATCTGCCAGAGCCCAGCAGCTTGTGGAAGAGAGGGGTCGTGGCCTGCTTCAGCGTGCCTTCTCTCGTGTCTTCAGCCATCTTCTAAATGCCGACCCCAACTTCGACTTCGACGCCGCCATTGCCTCTGTACCCACGGCCGTCCGGGGCAACCTGGCGCGTTGGGTAGAGGACCATGTCGACGCGTTGGTCAGGGCCTTCACCTTGGAGGATGACATGGTGGTGGTCGTCATGGATGAAGGTGACGTGGTCGATGACGGTGATGGGGCGTCACCGACGGCGGCGGCGATTCTGACGTAGATGATGACGACGCGAGTGATGCATCCGCGGGTGATGTAGCGAGTGATATCTCTAGCTGATCCCAGGTTCGCTTGTTGTTTCATCCTGCACGCAAAACTCGGGCGTGGCCCTTGGAAGACTTGTAAGAGCATTTTGAGAGGGGAAGCCCCTTGTGTAAGCAAATTGCATTTTTTTACTTTCCCATGTGATGTGGGTATATGTCCTCGTGAGCTCATGAAGCCGGGGATGAGTTTCCTGATGCGGTTTACCTTAGTCGGCGCCAGCTTAGGGCTAGGCCGCGAGGCGACGAGTTGCTGAGAATCCCGCGGAGCTTACCGCCCCATTTGAGGGGCCCCGTAAGAGGTGAGCACCAGGCGTAGTGCTAGCGCATGCTTGATGAGCGTGTTCTTTGCGCGGTCCGGCTCGCGAGGAGCTTTGCAAGCAAAAGGCGATGGACAAGAGTCCCAAACCAAACGAGATCCAGAAGGCAAGAAACATCTCGAATGAGAAAAGGCACCCCTCGCGCGCATCGATAAAAATTTAGCTTCAACTTAAGTCCAGGTCCAGAAAGCAAAGCCACATAAAGAGAGATCCAAAGCAAAAGGTAACGTCCGGCACCTAGTCTAGTCTTCAGGTCTTCAAGTCTTCTCACCAGCACGGAGCTAAGTGCTGCCACTAGGCGTGGGAGGGAGCCCCTGGGCCTGAGGCCGGCGCTCCTGACACTCCGGGGCATGTACAGCCCCAACTCATTATTATGTGAGAGTGTCACGGGCGGCGAGCTTCACAGGCACCGGGCCTTCTTCACAGGTATTGGCCTTGCTTCATATTGCTAGTCGAGGGCCCCGCCTTGCTCCACCCTCGACCTCTTTTGAGCCGACTGGTCACCAGGACGACACAAAGGAGGGAAATGGGACGCCGGCGGTTCCCTCTGCGACCACGGGTCCTCTGCCGGGGGAAGGGTTGTCGAAGCCATCCCGGCAGAGGGCCTACCTCCGGGTGTCCCCTGGTTTCGCGTGCCTTGGGGAGGGGCCTTGCTCCTGGCTTCCTCCCGGCAGCCCCAGCGTGTCTCCCTTGTCGGAACGGGCGCCGCCGTGCCAGGGTCGTCGATCGACGCTGCGACCTGATTCATCTGCAGCCCATGGTTAGCATAAGCATGTTCCTGAGAGATTAGCGGTACCCTATAGTTGCCGTTGTCGGCGCGATCGTTGTGGTTCTTCGTTGGTTCTTGGAAGGCTTCGACTCCTAGCGCCCCCTCTCCCCAATCTTCTCCAATGAACGAGCCTGGGTCATCCTCTGGTGCATACCCTTGGTCCATCATGCGGGGCACGTAGGCTTCCCGGGCCGTCACCCCGAACACCTCGCCGTGGTGCCCCACACTCCATTTTGCTCGACCCATGGTGGCGCACTGGGGATGACTGTATGGCATCCGGCTGGGACCGTGGGGGCCAACGCTTGTGCCCGTGCCCGCCGCGGGTGGCATGGGGGAGTCAGAGCCCCCTACGCCACCGGCCGTGCTGATGTTGATGAAGCCCCCAGGCATAGTTATTGGCGCGCGGATGTGGTGAGGTTCTCCGCGCGGCCCAGCAGTGGCCTGGGGAGGAAGTGAATAGCAGAAGGGCGGTGCTCCCGACGCTGCTGCATCCAGCAGCTCAGCAACACACTCCAGCAGTGTGTTCCGACCGCTTTCCATCAGTCTGCACCGCAGCAGCTCCCTTGCCACGGTGAGAGCTGCCCGCATGTTCCCTTGCTCCCACCGTGAGTGCGGCGCTGTTGCTGCATCATGGCACGCCGCTCTTGCGGCGGCTCGTACCTGCCATGGGGTGAGGGTGGATGACGCCTGGCCATGCTGCTCGCGCCCGGCGGAGTTTGGCGGTGCTCGTGCCGCCCGGAGCGCGGGGTCGAGACCTTCATGGGCAGGCGGCACTGCCCAGGCTGGCCAGGTTGCCCAGCGGTCAGAGCCGGCCCTTGAGTCGCCGGACATCGTGGCTGAGGAGCGTCGACGAGCTGGCCGGTGGAGGAGGACCTCTGGCGCACCCCTACCTGATGCGCTAAATGTCGGATGTGGGGTTCTGGCAAACCCTTAAGGTTAGAACACTGGGGGGGCGCGAAGTCTTTCCTTCCCACCAATCTACGCCCTAGCTCGCTTAGATCTTGCGGACGAACTCGACGAACTCGCAACATAGAAAGACACGAGATTTATACTGGTTCGGGCCACCGTTGTGGTGTAATACCCTACTCCGGTGTGGTGGTGGTGGATTGCCTCTAGGGCTGATGATGAACAGTACAAGGTAAGGACAACCTCCTGAGGTTGAGGTGTTCTTGAGCTCGGTGAGCTTGTGTGTGTGAGGATGGTCTGAATGATCCGTGTTTCCTTACTAAGGTGGTGGCTACTCCTATTTATATTGGCCCTGGTCCTCTTCCCAAATATCGAGCGGGATGGGAGCCAACAATGGCGGGCTAATTCGAAGGGGGACAGCTAGTACAAGCTATCCTGACAAAAGTGGTCTTTGCCTGCCAAAGGCTCTAGTGGTGACGCCATCTTGGGCTCCGCGATGACCTCCGTCTTGCCGTCCACTTGGTCTTGGTATCATTGCACCAATATAGCAACCTTTGCCTAATACCTTGGTAATCTTGACCTGCGCTGGCCTCCTTAGCACCAAAGGGGAAACAAGGACGCTGCACGCGCTGGCGCCCGCCTGGTGTCGTGCGTCATGGCTCACATCACGAGGGTCTCGTGAGGTTTGCCCCACCTTGATATCTCCGCTCCTCGTGAGCCTTCCTGGCTAGGCCACTCCCAAGGAGGCCTTGTGTCGTCCTCCTCATGAGGCTTGGACCCTCGCGAGGGTCTTGGATGCATCGTTGCTGAAGATTAGCTGCACGGCCTGTTGGCTTAGCCACGCCGCGGGCCGCAGGCAGGCAAGTCTGGGGACCCCCGTTCCCAGAACGCCGAAACCGGCGGCCGATCAGGTCCTACTTCGGGATCCGACAGCGGCGGTGGGGGATGTGGGTCGCTGAGATTACAGATCGAGAGACCCACACTCGCCGGTGGCTCGGTAGCTTGCGCACGGCCGAGCTCGCGGCCATGGAGTACGACCGCTGGCAGGTCCGCTACCACAGCGCGGTGGCTAGGCTCAATTTCCCCTTTGGCACACGTCTGGTCCATCTCATTCCGCCGTAGCCAGGGGTGGTGAGCTCGGCTATAGCGTGGGAGGACCGCGAGGCGTGGGAGCGTCTCGAGGTCGAGGCCGACGACAGGGCCTACATGCAAGAGCTCCGCCGGCAGCACCCGGAGCTCGTGGAGGCAGAGCGGGCGATCTTTGCTGGTGCGGAGGGCGGTGAGGTTATCACGCTCTCCTTCGATGACGAGGTCGAAGGCAGCGAGGACAGTGGCGCGGAGGGCGGCGAGGTTATCACGCTCTCCTCTGATGACGAAGTTGAAAGTGGCGGCGACGGCAGCGCGGAGGGCGTCGAGGTGGGCCCCGAGGACGAGGAGATCGACGTCGACGAGTGGAGAAGTGCCTTCCCCAATGTCGGTGTCAAAACCGGCGGATCTCGGGTAGGGGGTCCCGAATTGTGCGTCTAGGATCGATGGTAACAGGAGACAGGGGACACGATGTTTACCCAGGGTCGGGCCCTCTCTATGGAGGTAATACCCTACTTCTTGCTTGATTGAACTTGATGAATATGAGCATTAAAAGAGTTGATCTACCACAAGATCGTAATGACTAAACCCTAGAAGTCTAGCCTATGGTAATGAGTATATGTGGTGTCCTTTCCGGACTACCCCCTTCGGTTTATATAGACACCGGGGGGATCTAGGGTTTACATGGAGTCGGTTGCATAAGAAGGAATCTTCGATCGCTAAGTAGAGTCCAATCCGGACACGATGCATGTCTTCGGCCTTCATGTCTTCACATCCCATCAGTCCTGCCCAAAGTATAATAGGCCGGACGCCCGAGGACCCCTTAGTCCAGGACTCCCTCAGTAGCCCCTGAACCTGGCTTCAATGACGAGGAGTAAGGCGCGCAGATTTGTCTTCGACATTGCAAGGCGGGTTCCCTCCTTCCGAACTCCAGAATAGTCTTCGGAAAAAGTAAGTATATCCGGACCTGTGTATATAATGGCAGAGGACATAATACCCCATGAGCCCAACTTGTTGATAACTGTTCATGACATCATATCACGCCTGCCCGGTTGCTATTTCCAACCGTCGGCTAGTGAACCGCCCCACGTCTCGGGGTGCGGTTTTACTGGCATGTCCCGTCAAAGGCAGAGATCGTGTCCCTTTACTTACGGGATTTTCATTAATGCAGGAGTAGGGAACCCAACCATCCCCTGGGTACAACTCCTTGGCGATAGGTAAGTTTAGAGTCCTAGGGGAAAAAGCCCGGTATTCGGGGCCTTTATATAGAGATCCTAATCTCGTCTTCTTCCCTTGCGCTCGCTCCTTCCTCAACCCTGGCCACACCAAGTTCCAACCCTCGGGTTCCAATCGCCACCAGCCTTAGTCATGTCTGGATCCAGCCATCAGGGCCGGTGGGTGGCTTCTTCTGTCACGGAGGAGGATATTGCGAAGCTCCGCATAGCGAGGTATCTGACCCCGGAAATCTTTCATCGGCTTCTGGCACAAGGGCAAGTCATACCAACCCCCAGATCTGGCGAGAGGGTAGTATTTGTATCCCACTTCCTTCATGGGCTAGGGTTCGCGCCTAACCCCTTTGTCTGAGGGCTCATGTTCTACTATGGGCTAGATTTTCACGATCTGGCCCCGGACTTTGTTCTCCTCATCTCGACATTTATAGTCACGTGCGAGGCCTTACTCCGGACTCCTTCGCACTTCGGTTTGTGGCTCAAGACCTTTGATGTGAGGCCATAGGTGGCAGAGAAGGAGCAGGCATAGTGCGGCAGCGTCACAATAGGCAAGCTGGCCGATGCGGTTTGGCCCGAAGGATCTTTTGCGGAATCTTCCGACTTATGGCAGCAGGGGTGGTTTTATATCAACGAGCCGCGGGGCCCCAAGTGGGCGGCCATACCAGCGTTCCGACCCGGCCCCCCAACTCAGCTCACTTCATGGGTCAATAAGGGATTGGACTAGGGATCCATCGATGAAGTGCAAACTCTGCAAAGTCGCATCCGAAGCCTTACCGAGAAGGGCATCGATCTTGTGAATGTTGTCCAAGTAATGCTGGTCCGTCGGATCCTGCCATGTCAGCGGCGGCCTCTTCGTATGTGGGAGTTTAACCCAGAAGGGCGGCGGACCCTATAGCACTTCTTTAGCACTACGCACGAAGGAATGTGGAAATTGTATTTTCGGGAACGAGGGAAATGGCCAGACACTACGAAAGATGTTGGCCTTGACTGCAATCGTCCAGCTACTTTGGTAAGTACTCGAGCACCTTTCATTCGAGCATCTTTCAACGAGATATTGAACAACCCGTCCCTGCTCAGGACTCGATAAAGAAAGTGGTGCTAATATGGTGTCCGGCGCCTCTTCGCGAAGACCCTGTGTCGCAGAAATATCACGACAGATGTCCTAGTGTGAGGACTTAGTCGTGAGGCCAATGCATCTATGTGGTAGCTTGAGAGGGGTTGAGCGGAATCGAGAGACGCAACATAAGACAAGTATTTAGACAACTTCGGGCCCCGGGAAACATCATCCGGTAATAGCCCAACATGCTGTTTGTGGCTAGATCTCAGTATGAACATGAGGAAGTCGCCGTAAACCGGCTCTCCCAGTTATCCCTAACCCTTAAGATTGTTTCTTCTTACTTGTCCCTCTTTGGGGAGCTCTGCCCCTCCTTATATAAGTTGAAGGGGCGGGTTACATTTAGAGTCCTATTAGGATTAGGACTAGTCTACCTTATAATACAAACCGGATACAAGTCCAGGTCATAACTCCTTGTAAGACAAATATTCCTCACGCCTTTCCTCTTAAACTGGCCCACCATAACATGAGCCGGTCTCCTGGGCCTTGGGCCTTGTCATCCATCTGTCCCGCCCGCCGGGTTACCAATGAATCATAATGTTCAGTCAGGTTGCTTGTAAACCGTCTGGTCAGTGCGGGTCACCGGTGAATTGCCATGTCCGGCCGGGTTATGCCGCAGGGTATATCCCCGACATTAGCCCCCAAGTTTACCTTGGATTTATCCATGGTAAACTTATGCTGTAAAATAAACACAAGAACAAATTTGACAGGTTGTGCTCCGGGTTAAGAATTCTGATAAACCGACACTTGATCATCCTTAAGTCCTTGTCATTTCCTCCTTCTAGAAATCCGGGTCAATAGACCAGCTTTATAATCAATTTGCTTGTAGTATAAATATTCTAAATAAAGAATCCATTTGAATCGGCCTTCAATGCTCTGACTTGACCAAAATGTTGGTCTTTGAAATATTCAACTGATATTCAGCCGGTTTGAAACTATAGAATTTGCCGAGTTATGACTTCCAAAATCACCAGTTATAAAACTGATAATTCCAGGTTATGATTGTTGCCAACGCCGTGTTATGATTGTTGCCAACGCCGGATCATGATTATTGATGATGCCAGGTTATGATTGTTGCAGACACCGGGTTAATCTGGTTTATTCAAAACTGACAATTTGAAGATTTTTCTCCCTTATATCCATATTACCTGTAGCCCCCAAGTCTTGAGCAGAACAAAGTGATGGCTTAAGACTTGCTTCAATATAAATACTGCCAGTTAAGAAGAAATCCATGTTGTTCATCCCAGTCACTTAGTAAAAACGGAATACCCCATATTATGTAGCCCCCAAGTGCCGGGTTGTCATGCTTGCAGCAACCTGGGACTTGTAATTGCCTGATGCTCAGAAAACTTCAACCAGTGTAGCCCCCAAGGGCCAGGTCATTATGCAATAATGAGTAGGGACTTTATAAATATAATCATGCTTCATTGAAAATAACATCATATGATGTAACTCCACCATGGGGCTTGAACCCACGTCCACAAGGTTAAGAGCTTTGTGCTTTACCAACTGAGCAGTGGACCCTTGAATATAATGGATTAATACTTGTGTACCTTGAATCATTGATAGGAGCAATTGGTAGCCCCCAAGGGTCGGCTCATTATGATGTGATGAGTCGGGTCTTCAATAAGTGAGCAAACAATGACTTTGCATTAGCCCCCAAGTGTCATGGTGCATGCTTGCAGCGATAGGAGACTTGTGTATTTGATGTAATTTCAACTTGAATAATGTAGCCCCCAAGTGCCGGGTCGTAAGCCTGCAGCGACTCGGGACTATTCCTTCCATTGTACAATAAATTATATCCATTACACTGAAGCGACTTTCAAAACCTCAATCATAATATTGGTTATTGATAACCATAATAAAAATCCAGCCATGTTGGCTATTAAAGATTTGAATAATATAACATGGTTAACCGATTCCTGCAATATAAACCGGTATATCCGTGCCCATATGATACATGCTATGATGATGTAATGATGATGCAATGTATGACTTAATATATGACGATGTATGTGTATGATCAGGAGGGTCTAAGCTATGGTTCTGATACGACCAGAATCCCCAAGTAGTCATAATTGTGGCATTGCGCCGATCAAGAGCTGTAGCTATGGTTCGAATAGGGCCAAGCCCCCAAGTGATTTCCCTGGTGCCCTTATGCCTATCAAGAGGTGTAACTATGGTCCGAACCCATAGCCTCCAAATGATTTCCCTAGTGGCCTTATGCATATGAAAAGGTGTAGCTATGGTTCGGATATGACCAAGCCCCCAAGTGATTCCCCTGGTGCCCTTGTGTCGATCAAGAGGGTATAGCTATGGTTCGGATACGACCAGAGCCCCCAAGTGATTTCCCTGGTGGCTTTAAGCCTATCAAGAGGTGTGACTATGGTTCAAACATAGCCCCCAAGTGATATTGTGAGCTATGCTCAAGGGATACCCATGTTTGAACTATGCTGTATAGCAGACTCTCTTTGGCCCTTATGATAATATTGGCTTGATAGTCGGATTAACGAAGTAACCAGAGCTATGCTCTTATGATAATATTGGCTTGATAGCCGGAATCAAGAGGGTAGTAATGCTATGTTCTCTTTGGTGAATACACCTATGTTTGAATAGGAAGCCCCCAAATGATATTGTGAGCTGTTCTCAAGGGGCACCTATGTTTGAGTTGTGCTCTTGCAACAGACTCTCTTTGGTCCCTTTAATTTTTCCTGAGAACTCGAACTTGCGAGAGATGAATTCTTTCTGAGCCAGAATTTTTAAACGGGATATTGAAAGCTTCGAAGTTTCGTGAGAGACAAATTTGCCTTGAACTGGATTTTGAACCGGATTTACAAGCTTCAAAGCCTTATGGTAAATAAATTTCCCTTGCACCGGATTTTAAACCGGAATCCTTCTTTTTAAGCCGGAAATTTTCTGACGGCCTTTAAATTTGCACCAATATGGCGGTTTAGGTTCCTGCATTAGATAACTTTGCAAGCTGGAGTAATTGCTCTTTTAAAGAAAGCAATATATAATATAAAAATATACCGAATGGATTTCACCTAATATGTTAGGCCAGAAATTATCTACGGCGGAGTTGATGATCAACACGGTAAAGCTGAAAACTTTCACGACCAAGCCGGCCACGGGAGCAGACAGATGAACCGGCCACGGCGTTGTAAGCCAGTGGTCGGGCAAAACAATTGCAGGCGCGGCAAGCCATGCGAACGGTGAATCAATCGCGAGCATTGTCCCAACGAGTTGATGTGTGCTCCACCCAGAATTTAACTGGGATATATAGAAGCCTAGCATCAGAAAATCACACTTTCCAGGATGCCATGAGCTGTTAAATCTGCATGCACAAATAGTACAAGTCACAGCAGAAAAAATTCTTGATATATTTAATATCTGGATCAAACAGAAAAGGATAAATAGCACCTGATTCATTTAGTCGGATGAACTTGGATGCTGATGCTGGATAATTGACCCGAAGATGACGTCATACCACTGTAATTCACAGACGATTTTTGCAAAATAAGGGACAAAAACTTCTGTCGCACTGTACGTACTACTCCAGCTTTTAGAAAACCGGACCACATAGTAGTACTCCTTGCGGTGCATTGCATGTACTGTAGCTCTATTTTTTTATAACGCAGAACACCATCGGCCAGTCAAATCACACCCTTAGAACTAGGCTGGCTTGCTAGCTTCCCATGCAATACTAGATTCCTTCTTTCTCAATCCTTGTGCCATTGTGTGCTTAGCGCAAGTAGCACTAGATTTTGTTTATCTTGCCTCACAGCCATGAAACAAGCGGGGCTATGCTGTAATCAGTCTTTTGCCATGCGTTATGTGCTCGATGTAGCGGCATAGTCGTACAGTAACACCGAGATACGGGCCGACACGGCGGAGGCCATGGTGGATTGAAACGAGCGCGGCGACCGACTTCGATATATATACTGCGGCGATGACTCAAGGGTATGGCGGAGGCGACCAAGGCCAGCCCGGGTACAACAGCTTCGAGTGATGAGGCAAGGGCGCGAGGCCAGCCGCGACCCGAGGAAAACAACGAGGCCGGGTGGTGATACGTCTCCGTCGTATATACTTTTCCAAACACTTCTGCCCTTGTTTTGGACTCTAACTTGCATGATTTGAATGGAACTAACCCAGACTGACGCTGTTTTCAGTAGAATTGCCATGGTGCAATTTATGTGTAGAAACAAAAGTTCTCGGAGTGACCTGAAACTTCACGGAACATCTTTTTGGAAATAATAAAATATCCTTGCAAAAGATGAAGACCAGGGGCCCACACCCTAGCCACGAGGGTGGGGGGCGCGCCTGCCCCCCTGGGCACGCCCCCTACCTCGTGGCCCCCCTAGAGCTCCACCGACCTCAACTTCAACTCTATATATTTGATTTTGTGGAGAAAAAAATAAGAGAGAAGGATCATCGCGTTTTACGATACGGAGCCACTACCAAGCCCTAAAACCTCTCGGAAGGGCTAGTCTGGAGTCCGTTTGGGGCTCCGGAGAGGGGAATCCGTCGCCGTCATCATGAACCATCCTCCATCACCAATTTCATGATGCTCACCGCCGTGCGTGAGTAATTCCATGGTAGGCTTGCTGGATGGTGATGGGTTGGATGAAATTTATCATGTAATCGAGTTAGTTTTGTTAGGGTTTGATCCCTAGTATCCACTATGTTCTGAGATTGATGTTGCTATGACTTTTCTATGCTTAATGCTTGTCACTAGGGCCCGAGGGCCATGATTTAAGATCTGAACCTATTATGTTTTCATCAATATATGATATTTCTTGATCCTATATTGCAAGTCTGTAGTCACCTACTATGTTTTATGATCCGGCAACCCCAAAGTGACAATAATCGGGACCACTCCCGGTGATGACCGTAGTTTGAGGAGTTCATGTATTCACTATGTGTTAATGCTTTGGTCCGGTACTCTATTAAAAGGAGGCCTTAATATCCCTTAGTTTCCATTAGGACCCCGCTGCCATGGGAGGGTAGGACAAAAGATGTCATGCAAGTTCTTTTCCATAAGCACGTATGACTATATTCAGAATACATGCCTACATTACATTGATGAATTGGAGCTAGCTCTGTGTCACCCTAGGTTATGACTGTTACATGATGAACCGCATCCGGCATAATTCTCTATCACCGATCCATTGCCTACGAGCTTTCCATATATTGTTCTTCTCTTATTTACTTTTCCGTTGCTATTGCTATAATCACTACAAAATACCAAAAACATTACTTTTGCTACCATTACCTTTTGCTATCGTTACCACTACTATCATATTACTTTGCTACTAAATAGTTTGCTGCAGATATTAAGTTTCCAGGTGTGGTTGAATTGACAACTCGGCTGCTAATACTTGAGAATATTCTTTGGCTCCCCTTGTGTTGAATCAATAAATTTGGGTTGAATACTCTACCCTCGAAAACGGTTGCGATCCCCTATACTTGTGGGTTATCAAGACTATTTTCCGGCGCCGTTGCCAGGGAGCATAGCTCTATTCTTTGAGTCACTTGGGATTTATATATGCTGGTCACTAAGAAGAACTTGAAAGATGGGAAAACAAAAATTTATTCCTCAACTATGAGGGGAGGTAAGGAACTGCCATCTAGCTCTACACTTGATTAACCTTCTGTTTTGAGTAAGCTTGTGGCACCTAAAGCTGCTTCTGCTATTTGATCTGATATGTCGCACTTTATTGATGATGCCACTTCTGCTATGCATGATATTTATGATGAAACTACTTCTATGCTTGATACTACTGTGCCACTTGGCGAATTTCTTGATGAACAACTTGCTAGGGTTAGAGAGAATGAAAATATTGAAACTGATAATATTGATGAAAGTGATGATGAAGACTCTCCCCCTAATAAATATGAATCACCTGTTATTCCTGAGGGTTATGTTTTGGAAAAGGAAGCTGCTTCAGCTATTTTAGCTTGCGAAAATAGATACGAGCTCAAGAGGTTATTAGCTAAATGGAAGCAGCAATCTCTTATTGCTAGAATGAAACCTGACCCTGCTTTTGCTACTTCACCTATCTGCGTTACTGATAAGGATTATGAATTCTCTGTTGATCCTAATATAATTACTTTGGTTGAATCTGATCCTTTTCATGACTATGAATCTGAAACTGTTGTGGCACATCTTACTAAATTGAATGATATAGCCACCCTGTTCACTAATGATGAGAAATCTCGCTACCTTTATATCCTTAAAATATTTCCGTTCTCATTAAAGGGTGATGCTAAGATATGGTTTAATTCTCTGGATCTTGGTTGTGTGCGTAGTCCCCAGGATATGATTTATTACTTCTCTGCTAAATATTTCCGCGCTCATAAGAAACAAGCTGCGTTGAGGGATATATATAATTTTGTGCAAATTGAAGAAGAGAGTCTCCCACAAGCTTGGGGGAGGCTTCTCAAGTTACTTAATGCTTTGCCTGATCATCCTATTAAGAAAAATGAAATATTTGATATCTTTTATAATGGACTAACCGATGCTTCCAGAAATTACCTGGATAGTTGTGCTGGTTCTATTTTCAGGGAAAGAACACCGGATGAAGCTGAAATTCTATTGAATATTATGTTGACAAATGAAAATAATTGGACACTTCCTGAGCCAGCTCCTGAGCCTATTCCTAAACCAACTCCGAAGAAAAGAGGTGTTCTATTTCCCAGTCCTGAAGATATGCAAGAGGCAAACAAATCTATGAAAGAAAATGGTATTAAAGCTGAAGATGTTAAGAATTTACCTCCTATTGAAGAAATACACAGTCTTAATTTACCGCCTATTGAACAAACATATGATCTTAATCCATTACCTATTGGTCTTGATAATCCGATAGAGGTAGTAAAGGTGGATTCTCTCTATAGATATGATAAAGCTGAAATCCCATTTACTAAGTTTGCTAGCCCATGCTTAGATGAGTTTGATAAATTTATGGCTAAGCAAGAAGAGTTTAATGCTTATTTTGGTAGAGAATTAAAATGCAGTGCTGATATGCTTGAACACTTGGGTGATTATATGGCTAATGTTAAAGGTGAACTTAAACTTATTAGTAAACATGCTTCTATGGTTACCACTCAAGTAGAACAAGTACTTAAATCTCAAAATGATTTGCTCAATGAATTGAATAGTAAGAATAATGATTATGCTGTTAGAGTGGCTACTAGAACTGGTAGAATGACTTAGGAACCTATATATCCTGAAGGCCACCCTACGAGAATTGAGCAAGATTCTCAGAGAAATAATATAGATGCACCTAGTCCATCTAAAAGGAAGAAAAAGAAAAATGATATGACTTTGCATGCTTCTAGTGAACCTGTTATTGATACACCCGAGAATCCAAATGATATTTCTATTTCTGATGCTGAAACACAATCTGGTAATGAACCTGAAACTAGTGATAATGTTCATGATGATGCTCAACCTCGTAATGATAATGATATATAAATTGAACATGTTGTTGATCTTGATAACCCACAATCAAAGAATCAACGTTATGATAAGGGAGAATTTGTTGCTAGGAAACACGGAAAGGAAAGAGAGCCTTGGGTTCAGAAACCCATGCCTTTTCCTCCCAAACCATCCAAGAAAAAGGATGATGAGGATTTTGAGCGCTTTGCTGAAATGATTAGACCTATCTTTTTGCATATGCGATTAACTGATATGCTCAAAACCAATCCTTATGATAAGTACAAGAAACATATCATTACAAATAAAAGAAAGATACCGGAAGCTGAAATTTTCACCATGCTTGCTAATTATACTTTTAAGGGTGGAATACCAAAGAAACTTGGAGATCCAGGAGTACCCACTATCCCATGCTCAATCAGAAGAAACTATGTTAAAACTGCTTTATGTGATCTTGGAGCCGGTGTTAGTGTTATGCCTCTCTCTTTATATCGTAGACTTGATTTGAATAAGTTGACACCTACTAAAATATCATTGCAAATGGCTGATAAATCAACTATTATACCTGTCGCTATTTGTGAGGATGTGCCTATTGTAGTTGCAAACGTTACTATTTTAACGAACTTTGTTATTATTGATATTCCCGGGGACGATAGTATGTCTATTATTCTTGGAAGACCCTTTTTGAATACTGTAGGGGCTGTTATTTATTGCAACAAAGGCAATGTCACTTTTCATGTCAATGGTAATGAGCATACGGTACACTTTCCGAGGAAACAACCTTAAGTTCATAGTATCAATTCTATTGGAAAAATTCCATCGATTATTTTTGGAGGTTTTGAATTTCCTCTTCCTACTGTCAAGAAGAAATATGATATTCTTATTATTGGGGATGTGCATATCCCCATTGAGGTAACATAGTGTTATTCGAAATTTCTCCGGTTCCATGTTATTCGGAATGAGTTCGTTAACAAGACTTGATCAACCTTATTAGTGGATTCCTTTTGATGAGCATGAGATGGATGAAACTAGAAGGCCCAATCTTCTATACCCTCTTTCTACTTTCTGTTATTTAGTTGAAATAAAGTAAAATAGTATTTTCTGTCTGTTTTCTGATTTATCCGTGCAATATAAAAATACCCCGAAAATAAAAGTTCTCCAAATGCCCTGAAAATGGAATATAATTTTTTCTGGAATATTTGGGAATACCTGGAACTGAGAATACAGCAGGAGGGGTAAGCACCTGGCCATGAGGGTGGAGGGCACGCCCTACCCCCCTGGGCGCGCCCCCTGCCTTGTGGGCCCACGGTGGCTCCCCTCCACTTATTCCTGCACCCACACACTCCTTCTTCCTCCCACAAACATGATTATCCAGTTCAAACCCGAGTCCAAGCTCATTTTGCTGCCATTTTCGATCTCGTTGCTCAAAGCACCTCTCACAAAACTGCTTGGGGAGATTGTTCTTTGGTATGTGACTCCTCCATTGGTCCAATTAGTTTTTGTTCTAGTGCTCTATTCATTGCAAATTTGTGCTACCTAGGTGACCATGTTCCTGAGCTTGCATGTCAAATTTATATGGTTCCGAGTAGTTCTAGTGCATGATGTAGGCTCTAGGCATTTTTAGGAGTAGTTGCTATCAATTTTATTGAGCTTGGTTCACTTTTATTTTGAAGTTACTAAAAATTTCAGAATTTTTCAGAAAATAGTGAAGAGATTTTTGAGGGGCTCATTGAGCCGAAGCTCGAAGGAAAAGCAAAATGAAGAAGCAAAGAAGCCCAAATATAATCTGCCTCGCACCGTGGAGGTTAGGCCGTGTGAATGGCCCTCCGATGATTTCTTGAGAGCAACCGGGATTCATGAAGATTTTTATGAATTGGTTAAGAATGCAGGCCTCACCGACTTCCTCCGCGACTAGCGCGAACAGTATCTCTTACTCACCAATACTTTTGTGCAAAACTTCTACTATTATCCTAGGGCATCACCTCCTTCAATAGAGTATCATTTATATGATCTGGTTAAGAAGATGTCACTATATGAATTTTGTAGGGTTTGCAAAATACCTTTCGAGGATAGCTTAGAGGAACCACATCGTAAATATGTGGATGGGTTTATTGACACTATCACTGTAGGGGAAACTAGGAAGGTTTCCGATGCAAGAATCACTAGCATACATTTTCCTATTTTACGCTACTTCGCAATATTTGCTAGTCGTTGCTTAATTGGTCGCGGAATCTGTGGAAACCTTAGTGTTGCTGATATTTTTATTTTGTTCCATGGTTTATTCGGTGATGAATCTATTAGTATGGGCGGTATTATTGCTAAACGGTTAAGTCTGAACCATACAAAAGGACCCATCTTTGGTGGTATCTATGCTTCACGCCTTGGTGCACACTATAACATACCCATTAGGCACTATGAAAAAGAAGAAAGAGTGTTGCCTACTGTTTATTTAGATTATAAGAGTATGGTGGATCATGATTTTATTATAAAGAATAGGGGAGGGGAGCTGAAATACAAATTGTTCTTTGATAAATGTCATGCTGAGACTATCACCTTGCCTGCTCCTTCCTTGTTTGATTTATCTACAGGCCGGTACCTCATCTCACCAGAGGACATTCACGCTTACTGAAACCCTACATCAGCCACAGAGCTAGATTCAGAACCACAAGTTGATCCTCCACGACAGTCTAATTACCAGTGGGATCCGGAGATGATTGCCAACCAGTGGCAATCGGAGTCTTCTTCTTTGCAGTACGACCCCAATTATTACTATGGATATCCGCCAGGCCAACCGTGGCCATAGACCAACTTAGGCCAAAAGCCTAAGCTTGGGGGAGTACGTATTTCTCACCGACATTATATTCATGTTCACACACTCATTGCTAGATGTCGGTGCTCATACTTTTTCATTGTAATATCCATGCTAGTTTATTTTCCTTTTTATGCTTTCTTCTTGTGTGTTTAATAAACCTTAAGAAAAACCAAAAAATAGTTGTAGCTTTTAATTAGTTTACTTTCCATGCTTGTAGTAGTAATTCAAAAGAAAACCCAAAAAGATTTCATGTTCTTCTTTTGCTTGTTGGGAGCTTTCCCGTCTAAATAGTTTTATTTCTTTTCTTTTCTTTGGGGGTTGATAGGAGAAGACCATGATTAAATTGTTGAATTCGCTCTTATATGCATTATTGTTGATCTGACAAAAGAGCCCATATTGCCTTGTCTTCTCCTGTTTATTGAATGCTTGCATATTCTAGCTTAGTCCAATGCACGCACACTATTATTATTATCCACATCGGTCGGTCGTGCAAGTGAAAGGAAATTATGACGATATATGATGTACTGATTGAGATGAGAAAAGCTGGTATGAACATGACCTCTCTTGTTTTTGTAAATATGATTAGTTCATCGTTCCTGATTCATCCTATTTTGAATAAACATGTTTGCAATGACAACTAGAGATCATAGTTGCTTATGCCATGCTTAATTAGCTAGGAGCTTATAATTGTTTACCTTGCATGCCAACATGCTATTAAAATGGTTGTGATGTGGTATCATAGGGTGGTATCCTCCTCTAAATGATTTAAGTGACTTGACTTGGCACATGTTCACGCATGTAGTTGCAACAAAATCAACATAGCCTTCACGATATTTATGTTCATGGTGGATTATATGCTACTCATGCTTGCATTCAGTGTTGATTAATTTTAATGCATGTTCATGACTATTGTCGCTCTCTAGATGGTCGCTTCCCAGTCTTTTTCTAGCCTTCACCTGTACTAAGCGGGAATACTGCTTGTGCATCCAACTCCATAAACCCAAAACTTATTCCATATGAGTCCACCATACCTACCTATATATGGTATCTACCTGCCGTTCCAACTAAATTTGTATGTGCCAAACTCTAAACCTTCAAATAAATATCATGTTTTGTATGCTCGAATAGCTCATGTATCAACTAGGGATGTCTGTATCTTCCATGTTAGGCGGGTTATTCTCAAGAGGAGCGGACTCCGCTCCTCACTCACGAGAAAATGGCTGGTCACCAGGATGCCCAGTCCCATGCTTTATGCAAATCAAATCAAAATAATTGCAAAAAAAAAACCCATGGGACTCTTGTTAGTTGGAGGCACTTGTTGTTTCGAGCAAGCCATGGATTGATGCTCGTTAGTGGAGGGGGAGTGTAAACTTTACCATTCTGTTTGGGAACCACCTATAATGTGTGTAGCATGGAAGATATCGCCATCTCTTGGTTGTTATGTTGACAATGAAAGTATACCACTCAAAATATTATTCATCTCTATTTTAAAACCGAGCTCTGGCACCTCTACAAATCCCTGCTTCCCTCTGTGAAGGGCCTATCTATTTACTTTTATGTTGAGTCATCATCCTCTTATTAAAAAGCACTAGTTGGAGAGCACCGCTGTCATTTGCATTCATTACTGTTAGTTTACATTGAGTATGACTTGACTGGATCTCTTTTACCATGAATTACAATGTCTAGTCAGTCCTTGATCTTTAAAGGTGCTCTGCATTTATGTTTTGCGGTCTCATAAAGGGCTAACGAGATACCATCTTGTTATATCATATTATGATTGTTTTGAGGAAGTGTTGTCATCCGAGATTTATTATTATTGCTCGCTAGTTGATTATGCCATTGATATGAGTAAACATGAGACCTATGCGTTATTGTGAATATGGTTAGTTCATAATCTTTGCTGAAAACTTGAATGCTGGCTTTACATATTTACAACAACAAGAGCAAATAGAGTTTGTGAAAGTTTGTCTTTATCACTTTCAGTTTGTCAACTGAATTGCTTGAGGACAAGCAAAGGTTTAAGCTTGGGGGAGTTGCTATGTCTCCGTCGTATCTACTTTTCCAAACACCTTTGCCCTTGTTCTGGACTCTAACTTGCATGATTTGAATGGAACTAACCCGGACTGACGCTCTTTTCAGTAGAATTGCCATGGTGTTATTTATGTGCAGAAACAAAAGTTCTCGGAATGACTTGAAACTTCATGGAACATCTTTTTGGAAATAATAAAAAATCCTTGCAAAAGATGAAGACCAGGGGGCCCACACCCTAGCCACGAGGGTGGGGGCGCGCCTGCCCCCCTGGGCGCGCCCCTACCTCGTGGCCTCGTGGAGCTCCTCCGACCTCAACTCCAACTCTATATATTTGCTTTCAGGGAGAAAAAAATAAGAGAGAAGAATTCATCGCGTTTTACGATACGGAGCCGCCGCCAAGCCCTAAAACCTCCCGGGAGGGCTGATCTGGAGTCCGTTCGGGGCTTCGGAGAGGGGAATCCGTCGCCGTCGTCATCATCAACCATCCTCCATCACCAATTTCATGATGCTCACCACCGTGCATGAGTAATTCCATGGTAGGCTTGCCGGACGGTGATGGGTTGGATGAGATTTATCATGTAATCGAGTTAGTTTTGTTAGGGTTTGATCCCTAGTATCCACTATGTTTCGAGATTGGTGTTGCTATGACTTTGCTATGCTTAATGCTTGTCACTAGGGCCCGAGTGCCATGATTTAAGATCTGAACCTATTATGTTTTCATCAATATATGAGAGTTCTTGATCCTATCTTGCAAGCCTATAGTCACCTACTATGTGTTATGATCCGGCAACCCCGAAGTGACAATAATCGGGACCACTCCCGGTGATGACCATAGTTTGAGGAGTTCATGTGTTTACTATGTGTTAATGCTTTGGTCTGGTACTCTACTAAAAGGAGGCCTTCATATCCCTTAGTTTCCATTAGGACCCCGCTGCCACGGGACGGTAGGACAAAAAATGTCATGCAAGTTCTTTTCCATAAGCACATATGACTATATTCGGAATACATGCCTACATTACATTGATGAATTGGAGCTAGTTCTGTGTCACCCTAGGTTATGACTGTTACATGATGAACCGCATCCGGCATAATTCTCTATCACCGATCCATTGCCTACGAGCTTTCCATATATTATTCTTCGCTTATTTACTTTTCCGTTGCTATTGCTATATTCAATACAAAATAACAAACACATTACTTTTGCTACCGTTACCTTTTGCTATCGTTACCACTACTATCATATTACTTTGTTACTAAATACTTTGCTGCAGATATTAAGTTTCCAGGTGTGGTTGAATTGACAACTCAGTTGCTAATACTTGAGAATATTCTTTGGCTCCCCCTGTGTCGAATCAATAAATTTGGGTTGAATACTCTACCCTTGAAAACTTCACGGAACATCTTTTTGGAAATAATAAAATATCCTTGCAAAAGATGAAGACCAGGGGCCCACACCCTAGCCACGAGGGTGGGGGGCGCGCCTGCCCCCCTGGGCACGCCCCCTACCTCGTGGCCCCCTTAGAGCTCCACCGACCTCAACTTCAACTCTATATATTTGATTTTGGGGAGAAAAAAATAAGAGAGAAGGATTCATCGCGTTTTACGATATGGAGCCACTACCAAGCCCTAAAACCTCTCAGAAGGGCTAGTCTGGAGTCCGTTTGGGGCTCCGGAGAGGGGAATCCGTCGCCGTCATCATGAACCATCCTCCATCACCAATTTCATGATGCTCACCGCCGTGCGTGAGTAATTCCATGGTAGGCTTGCTGGACGGTGATGGGTTGGATGAAATTTATCATGTAATCGAGTTAGTTTTGTTAGGGTTTGATCCCTAGTATCCACTATGTTCTGAGATTGATGTTGCTATGACTTTGCTATGCTTAATGCTTGTCACTAGGGCCTGAGGGCCATGATTTAAGATCTGAACCTATTATGTTTTCATCAATATATGAGAGTTCTTGATCCTATATTGCAAGTCTGTAGTCACCTACTATGTTTTATGATCCGGCAACCCCAAAGTGACAATAATTGGGACCACTCCCGGTGATGACCGTAGTTTGAGGAGTTCATGTATTCACTATGTGTTAATGCTTTGGTCCGGTACTCTATTAAAAGGAGGCCTTAATATCCCTTAGTTTCCATTAGGACCCCGCTGCCACGGGAGGGTAGGACAAAAGATGTCATGCAGGTTCTTTTCCATAAGCACGTATGACTATATTCGAAATACATGCCTACATTACATTGATGAATTGGAGCTAGCTCTGTGTCACCCTAGGTTATGACTGTTACATGATGAACCGCATCCGGCATAATTCTCTATCACCGATCCATTGCCTACGAGCTTTCCATATATTGTTCTTCTCTTATTTACTTTTCCGTTGCTATTGCTATAATCACTACAAAATACCAAAAACATTACTTTTGCTACCATTACCTTTTGCTATCGTTACCACTACTATCATATTACTTTGCTACTAAATACTTTGCTGCAGATATTAAGTTTCCAGGTGTGGTTGAATTGACAACTCGGCTGCTAATACTTGAGAATATTCTTTGGCTCCCCTTGTGTCGAATCAATAAATTTGGGTTGAATACTCTACCCTTGAAAACTATTGCGATCCCCTATACTTGTGGGTTATCAGGTGGCTCAGGCATGGCAAGGCCCGACATCAACTTGGACGGGAGGCAACTCTCAGGCATGTCCGGCAATGTGATCCAAGGACGAGACAAGGCCCGACGGTGACTTGAACCAGAGATGATACAGAGGCAGCACACTAGCGGCTTAGGACTAGGCCCGGCAGAGAAAAAGCCATGGCGCGGGCGTGGCTAGTGAACCGGCATGCGAGGATGGCAGTGGCTCGCAGCTGTGATGAATCGGCGCATGGGGTGTTGCAGTGGTGAATCAGCGTCTTGGTCGGCTAACACGGAGATCTGCAGGTCTGCGGGTGCGCGACTTTGGGTGTGCAGAAGAGCAGCATGGGGGCAGCTCGGAGTGGAAGGCAAAGGCGTCGTGGCGCGAGAAATGCTGGCAAGTCGGGGTCGTAGTGGCTCTGCTTGATGCGCACCATAGCGAGTACTGGCGGCTCAGCGCGCAGGCTACTGCAGCTCAGAACGGAAACCCGTTGGAGGAGTGTGCAGGTGTGGCCTCTTTCAACCGCTGAAAGCTGACCACTCTGTCGAGGCCACTCGGCCTATGGTGAATCAGAGACGGTCGGTTGCTGAAACCAGTCGGGGACTGAGGCGGCCGGTGACTTGAGATGGGCGCAGCTGGAGCGGGGATTGGGCCGGCGACTTGAGATCAGACGAGGTACTTTAGCAGAAGCCAGTGCCGCGGAAGCCGGTTTGAGGACGAAGCGGCGGCTCGCCAGCAAAGGCTGAGGCCGGTTTGAGTGGAGGCAGGTGGGAAGTGTGGTTACGGCCACAGAGTCTGGATTGTAATTGGTTCGGCGGTTTAACTGGATACGTATCCTTTCCTTGATTACTTTCCCTAATCCAGCTCGTCCTCCTCACCGATCGGTTTTGCAAAGAACTAGTAATACTTGGTAGCTTCGCTGGGGGGCCTTCACCTGACGTAGTAATAATGGTTGTACTACTTGATGACTAGTATTTCAACTCTTTCTAGTCTTCATGATAGAAAATAATAGCGACAGATCGCGGTTCGCCGGGCTGACGCTTTACAGCAAAAAGTAGCAGCTGCTAGTTGATACCCTCAGGCCTTGAAAATGCATATGCGCAGCAACAACGCAAACACGCCGGACCGGATCATCTGCAGACTTCAATCCGGACCGGTTCATACTTGGACTCGGCGGTTTAAGACGTCGTGATAGATGGAACCCTAATTTCTCTTGTACCGGAATTTTGCATATGCTGCCGCTAAAAACTTCTTTGATTTTGACAGATGAACTTGTAGTTGATATGAATCCTTCCAAACTGGGTTTTCATCCAAAAAATTGCAAACTTATCGATCCCTCGAAGAGATCCCTTCAAGTACTCATCACCACCGCGCGCTTGCCCCATGGTGGGCGCCAACTGTCGTGAAAATATCATGGGAGATGTCCTAGTGTGCGGACTTAGTCGTGAGGCCAACGCATCTATGTGGTAGCTTGAGAGGGGTTGAGCAGAATCTAGAGACGCAACATAAGATGAGGATTTAGACAGCTTTGGGCCCCGGGAAACATCATCCGGTAATAGCCCTACATGTTGTTTGTGGCTAGATCTCATTATGAACATGAGGAAGTCGCAGTAAACCAGCTCTCCCAGTTATCCCTAACCCTTAAGATTGTTTCTTCTTACTTGTCCCTCTTCGGGGAGCCTTGCCCCTCCTTATATAAGTTGAAGGGGCGGGTTACATGTAGAGTCCTATTAGGATTAGGACTAGTCTACCTTATAATACAAACCGGATACAAGTCCAGGTCTTAACTCCTTGTAAGACAAATATTCCTCATGCCTTTCCTCTTAAACCGGCCCACCATAACATGAGCCGGTCTTCTAGGCCTTGGGCCTTGTCATCCATCTGTCCCACCCACTGGGTTACCAGTGAATCATAATGTTCAGTCAGGCTGCTTGTAAATCGTCTGGTCAGTGCGGGTCGCCGGTGAATCGCCAAGTCCGGCCGAGTTATACTTCCGGCCGGGTTACACCGCAGGGTATATCCCCGACACCCTGCGACTATCCTGCTGACGAGAATGCTGATTCCGGCACCATACCAAGTGGTTGCGTTCGGGGAAACCGAAATCCCTTTGCCCAAGGGCTAGGGTGAAGAGGGAGTCCTCCAAGGCAAGAAGAGGGCTGCTTCCGAAGATCAGGAGGGGAAGCCTTCCAAGAGAGGAAAAAAGCCATCGTCGAGCGGCTTGGGCCGGGCGAGTGAGGTTGCCGTAGAGCTTGATGATGAGGCCGAACCTCGAGGCAAACCATAAGTGAAGCTGGGGCACTTTGAACGTACTTCGTTCATTTCCCACTAGTGAAGTGATCGTATGTTCATCCACACAGGTTAATGCCCGATGTTTCTCAATCATCCTCCTCCTCGGGAGATCTTCTTCCGGAGATGATGGAGAGTGACACGCCTCCTCCGGCCTCATCGCCCAACAGAGGAGATGATACCGAGGTATCGTCCCAAAGGGCGCCCGAAGGCGGTGCCTTCGTCACTCGAGGTTCCGGGATCGAGACTGGTGTTCTCAAACCATCCGGTTTATATCCGGAGACGGTTCTGGAGGCAAGAAGGCGGGCTCCTTCACTGGAATGCCATACTCTGGCGGTGGTTTCCGAAGACCAAGGAGCGTCGGAGATGCTGACGGACATGCTACGATGAGCGTCCATTTCAGAAGAGCACCGTTCCTTGATGGTTACGATGGTCGAAAGGGTTCTATCCGCAAAGAGTAGATTGAATGAGGCCTTCACGAGCCTTCTAATAGGTTTTGAGGTTTGTGATGTAGCTTTATCAACTGAATTTCATTGACAGAATGCACCTATTGTATATGCAGTAGCCCCTGAAGGGAGCGATCGGAGGATCAAAGAGATATGCTCAGGTATTAACCTTGGTTTAATTTGAAATACAAGCTGCTTCCCCTCCTGTGGCTGCCCAGAATACGGAAGTGGCCGAGCTGCAGCGAAAGCTGTATATTGCGGAGGATGACGTTGCGTCGATCAACAGGCGTCTTGACGACTCGCAAGGTATGTATTTCGAGTATTCTTTACACCAGTTTGCTTGACGCGGGAAAGAGCTTTATATGAAATGTGCATGAAATGCAAATGGTGCTGCCGTTGTGGAGGCTCTTCGGGCGGAGCTAATTCGGGCCAAGGAGCAGGCCCAGTTTAGTGATGCTGCTGCTGAAGGAGCATTGGTTGAACTGAAGGCCGAACAACTTGCGCGATGCCAGGGCGAGGAGAAGATATCCATGATGACAATCGCTTTGGAGAATGCTACTGGCCACTGCAAATTTCTTGAGAAGGAGAATAAAGCCTTAACGGCTGAACTGGACAAGGCCCGATAGGAGGGGAGAGAAGCACGATCAGAGTCCAGAGCACTCCGTGAGGAGGTTAAGCAGGCGAAAGAGATATTGGCTGGAAAGCCTTTTCTGCTGTAGACGAAGTTCGGTGACCCGGACTATGCTTAGCTAAACCAAGTGTGGAGTTCTTCGGACGAGTACTTGGACTTGCCGAAGAGTTCCTTCGATGCAGCACAGTATTACCAAGCGCAAGCCGAATATGCAACGGAGAAGTTTTTTTGGTCACAATTTGGTGTGTTAAAGCGCCCGCTGCTGCTCAATGAACAGATGTCCCAATGGGCCGAACTTCATAGGGTATCTGGCGCTGCCATGAAGGATGTCATAGTCCGGCTATGGCCGACCGAGCCTGTGCCGAATAGTTATTTTGGTCTGGTGCAGAAGCTTGTCGAAGCAGTGCCACGCATCGATGCTGTGAAGCGATCGGTGTGCATTGAGGGTGCACGGATGGACCTTTCCTGAGTCAAGACATTCTAGGGGAAGATGAAGGCCATCGATGCCATGACGAAGGGTCTGCTCAAAGGCGAGGACCGTCCGCAACCAAAGCATTATGTTGAAGACGTCCTGGAGGCCGCCTGCTTGATTGAGGGCCAATGCTCGAAGAACATAATGTTCGAGTGAGGTGTATGATGATTGTAAAAGACAACTTTATAGTTAATCTATTTATGTTTTGCTCAAAAAGCTTGAATTCCTCCTGTGCGGTCATTTTAATATAATTTGAAAGTTTTCCAGTCGTCGGCTTCAGCCCCCTCGTAGGAAATACGGGGGTGTTCAGAAAAGCGTTTAATCACTCTTTATCCAATGTCTTGGTCCATGAAGGAGGTGATAATGCGGCGAACCAGGCAATTGGACTATAAGGTGTTAACACTTTCACTTAACCATAGGAGTTTTATGGTGGGGCTACGACATAGCCCCTGGTGTGTATGCGGCGTGTGGTGTCTTACATATCTGATCTGAAAAAGATCCCTCGTATTACACTAAGAATCGCTAAAGATTCTAATAAGACGTCAAGTGGTTGACCAGCTCTCACCACATCATGACAGTCAGTTTTTGGCTTTCTCTACTGAGGTGCTCATCCGGTCTAGGCCAGGGCACAATCGCAGTAGTTCTCCCTTTACTACCCTAGACGATAGTAGGGAACGTAGGGTAGCAAACACAGGAGCCGGCACTACTAGGAAAAGGGCTATAGATGAAATTGACACTAATAGCGCACCAGACACGTGATGCGCCACTACTATATACTAATGGCACACCATGTGCTGGTGTGCCATTAGTGTGGAATACACTAATGGCGCACCAGACACATGGTGCGCCACTAGTAACAATTTTTTTTCATTTTTCCAAACATACTAATGGCGCATCCAGGCACAGCGTGCCATTACTAGTTCTAACTAGTAATGGCGCACCAACAACCAAGTGCGCCACTACTGTATTTTTTTATTCTTTTTTTTGCAAAACTACTAATGGTGCACCGTGGCATAGTGCGCCATTACTAGTTTAAATAGTAATGGCGCACTCTGCCACGGTGCGCCATTAGTATATATATATATTTTTTATTTTTTTTGCAAAACTACTAATGGCGCACCACCAGTAGGTGCGCCATTAGTATGTAGGGTTACTAATGGCGCATGAGTGGGTGGTGCGCCATTAGTAACATGGGACCAGCTAGATATTTTGGACAGCCACACCTACACACTCACTTTCCCCACTTCATTCCCTCCACCTCCTTCTCCAAGCTTGTGTTGGCTGCCTCCTCCTCCTCACCTCATTTGCACCATAGATTCATCAAAATTAAGTGGTTAAATTACCTTTTTTGATAGGTAAGTAAGGGGAAAGCTATCTTTATGTTGTAGATCTACTTTTTTTCTCCATAGCTCGCTCCAACAACGTGCACATGCACTTTTTGTGGCCTAGCTAGATCTATGTAAGTTTCTGGTGTTGCATATGTTTGTGGTGTTGCATATATGTTTGTGTTTGCAGGTACCGGTATTTGAAATGCGATAGTTGCCAATATTTTGCCGGAATGTTGATTCATTTCCGTTTCGGCGAGAATTTTGGCACTATGCATTCTTTTTGGTCCTATTTTTAGGGAAAGTCATGCCAAATTTTTTGTTGGTTCTAAAATATCGTTTTGCTCTACCCCGCAGCAGACCATGGTCCGCACGATGACCGAAGGCACCATGAATAGGTTTTTGAGCTCCGCGAAGGCCGAGATGCTTCAAAAGAACGAGACGGAGATAAGATGTCCGTGTCGAAGATGCAAGCTGAAGAGCCTTATTGCGGACCCGGATTCCGGGCAGGTGCGGGACCACTTGCTCTTGCGTGGTTTCATGGATGGCTATCGGTGGCAAGGTGATGAAGATGACTATGAAGTCGTCCATGGGGGCCGGGCAAGAAATGAGGAAGGGCAGCAAGACAACCACTGCGGCTCGGGCGGGCGAGAAGACGAAGAATCTCTAGGACATGATCACGATGGTGATGCTGTACACAGTAATCATGTAGAAGATGCCGAACATGATGATGAGGAAGATCAAGACGAAGGGCATGATCATGAAGATGAAGATGATGGAGCAGACGACGATGGAGGCTGGGTGCAGGACCCTCATATTCAAGAGCTGCTTCTCAAGCAGACGGATAACGCAAGAGCTGCCGCCCGAGAGAAAGCCAAGCTGGATCAACTGGAGATAGACGCGGTTACTCCATTGTATGAAGGATACAGGCCCGAGGATACCCGCCTGAAAGTAACGCTCATGGCTCTGGAGATGAAGGTAAAACACAAAATGAGCGACACATGCTTCGATGAGAACATGTCATTCTGGCACGAATGTCTTCCCAAGGGGAACAAGTGCCCGACCAGTTTCGAGGAGGCGAAGAAAATCGTGTGTCCTCTGGATTTACCGCACGTGAAATACCATGTGTGCATGAAAAATTGCATCATTTATCGGGACGAGCATGCGGAGTCTACCATATGTCCAGTGTGCGGCGTCACTCGATACAAGAAGAGGAAGAAAGCTCCTCGAAAAGTGGTGTGGTACTTCCCGATCACTCCTCGTCTGGAGCGGTATTTCACGGACCCTAAGGTAGCAAAGCTCCTGCGTTGGCACGTGGATAGGGAGGAGAAGAAGCAGGAAGATGACGGAAATGATCTGGAAATAAATAAAAAAGACAAGATGCTAAATCACCCTAAGGATGCGAGCCAGTGACAAGCGTTGAACTTCGAAGACCCAGAATTTGGGAACGATCCAAGGAACATCGTGCTGGGCGCGAGCACTAATGGAGTCAATCCATTTGGCAGCCAGAGAAGCACACATAGCACCTGGCCTATGTTTGTGTGGGTGTAGAACCTCCCCCCTGGTTGTGCATGAAGAGGAAGTACATTCACATGAGTATGCTAATTGAAGGGCCGAAACAACCAGGGAATGACATCAATCTATATCTGGGGCTGCTGAAAGAGGAGCTAGACACGCTGTGGAAAACGCCAGCCAATACGTGGGACGCCGCAGAGAAAGAATATTTCCCTATGAGAGCCGCACTGCTCACGACGGTGCACGACTATCTCGGTTACGGGGCAAGTGGTCCACGGATTTTCTAGATGCGTCAGGTGCATGGATGACACAATGTATCGCCAGCTAGATAGAGATCCCGGGTCTTCGAAAACCGTGTTCATGGGACATCGAAGGTGGCTTCGCGACTGTAACACCCCGGATATGACTTTCCCAATTTGTACTCCAACTCTTGCCGTTTCCGGCGTTAAGTTATTTTATTTTCTCGGGTTCGGGTTTTTGTCTCCGTGTGTTGCTATCGTTGTCATGCATCTCTTATCATGTCATCATGTGCATTGCATTTGCATACGTGTTCATCTCATGCATTCGAGCATTTTCCCCGTTGTCCGTTTTGCATTCCGGCGCTTCGTTCTCCTCCGGTGGTCATTTCTACCTTTCTTTTGTGTGTGGGGAATAAACATTTCCGGATTGGACCGAGACTTGCCAAGCGTCCTTGGTTTACTACCGGTAGACCGCCTGTCAAGTTTCGTACCATTTGGACTTCGTTTGATACTCCAACGGTTAACCGAGGGACCGAAAAGGCCTCGTGTGTGTTGCAGCCCAACACCCCTCCAAGTTGGCCCAAAACCCACCAAAACCCTCTCCATCATCTAGAGCGTTCGATCACGATCGCGTGGCCGAAAACCGCACCTCATTCTGAGTCTCCTAGCTCCCTCTACCTATAAATAAGTGCCTCCCCGTCCAAATCCGGACGAAACCCTAGATCCCTCCCTCTCCTCGCGCGCCGGACAAAAACCCCGCCACCGGACATGTCCGTTTCGTCCCGCCGCCGCGCCCAGCCAGTCCGCGTGTGACGCGTGTCCCTCCGCCGCCGCGGCCCGCGAGGCCCACGGCCGGCCCACCCACGCCCGCGTCGGGCCCGAGCCGCGCCCCGCGCGCCGCACGCCTCCGCCGCCCGTGCCCGCCGGCGCCGCCCCGCTCACTTCGCTGCGCCGGTCGCCGTTCGCCACCGCCGTCCTCCCTCTGCACCGCCGCCTCCCCGCCTCGCCCAGTCGCCAGCGCCGCCCTCGCCGTCATCCCAGCTCGCCGCCGGCCGGATCCGGTCAGATGCGGGCCGGGACGACCTCCCCGCACCGCCTCTGCCGCATCTCCGGCGAAGGTCCGGCCCCGCCTCGATCCGCGTGCGCCCGGGTCAAACCCTAGAACCCCAGTTTTCAGTATTTTTTAGCATATTCATTGCATCGTAACTTTGCATACGTAGCTCCGTTTTGCACATGTAGCATATCAAAATGTTCATCTCAGAGAGTACATCATTTCATCTCATTGCATCATTTTCATTTGAGTTCATCTTGATGCCCGAAACGGTGTTGGAAGAGTGCTATATGAGATAATTGTCAGATCTGTTTCCTCATTTAGGCTTCTGTCATTTTTGCCATCATTATTGTGTGTATGATATGCCCATGAGCTCTACATATGTTTTGTTAAGGGTTTCGCCATCTTTCCAGAGGTGCAACCCATGTATTGTTGTGATGTGTGTGGTGACTAGCACAAGCTTGTAAAGTGAGGCACTTGGTAATGCTGATTTCAGGGACTTAGCATTTCCACAAAGTCCTTGAGCTGTTTATTTCATATGGCCATATGTTCATGTTGTTTCCTAGTGATCCGTGCCTCTTTTGAGGATGATCAGTAAGGATGTTTTGTTAATCTTGTAGTGCTCTATCCATCCATGTCTTTGTTTGCAATTATGGAGCACCCTAGATTAAGTAAATCGAGCTCTACTTTGGTTACTTCGTGAATCCGGGTAGATTATCTACCTGTTAGCGATTTTGCCGATGATGTTGTAGTTGATCCGTGCATGCTATGCTATTGTTCTTGCCATGTCTAGCTTGCATTTTGTGTATTCTTGATGGGTGTATGCTTATATTGTCATGACATGCTTTGTAGTGAGTGCATCGAGCTCGTAAACATGCCTATTTGATATCTGTTTTCAGCATGCTCCAGTTTTCACTAAGTCTGATAACTGATTATGTTTTTGCCATGTTCACATGCTTGCAATTGTATTTTCTGATCCCTTTTGGCTCAAGGTCACTAAGGGACTTTTGTTAAGCTCTTTGAGTAGCTCCATGCCATGCTTTACTTTGCCATGTTCAGGTCCTGTAGCATGTAGTTTTGTTGCTCCAAAGAGTGCTATCTGATCTGAAATTCCAGACAAGTGTTAATTTCACTAAGTCTGAAATCTGTTTGCCATATGCATTTTTGCCATGCTTGTTTGAACCTGTTGATGGATGAATTTGCTGTAGCTCAGTGCTAGACTTTTGTTAAGCATCATGAATGCACCCCTTCCATGTATTTTGTTGTCATGTTTGGGTGCTGTGGCTTGTTCATCTCATTGCATTTAGATGGCTACTTGCTGTAAATCGTAGACCGGTGTCATATTTGAATTGCTTGCCATTTCCAAACTGTAACTCCGATTCCGACGTTCTTTCTATCATTTTCAAGCGATTTCATCTCATATTTCCAGTGGCACACTTGGTTTTCCAAGTTGAGGCCAGGTTCATGCATCCCTTGTCAAATCTTGCATATGCATCCCGCATAGCATCCCGCATAGCATACCATCCTTGCATCATATTGTTTGATCCTTGCACGTGGTTGATTGTGCTCCGTTTGCTTGTTTGTCTTGTTTGGGTAGATCCAGGAGATGAGTTCTCTAACGAGGAGCCCGTTGAGTTTGCTTTCGAGGATCCAGTCAACTCTGACCACTTTGCAGGCAAGATGATCATACCCTCGAAATCACTACTATCTTTGCTATGCTAGATTGCTCGCTCTTTTGCTATGCCAATGCTAAGATGCCTACCACTTGCTTTCAAGCCTCCCAAATTGCCATGTCAAACGTCTAACCCACCATGTCCTAGCAAACCGTTGATTGGCTATGTTACCGCTTTGCTCAGCCCCTCTTATAGCGTTGCTAGTTGCAGGTGAAGATTGGAGACCGTTCCTTGTTGGAACATTTATTTACTTGTTGGGATATCATTATATTATATTGTTATCTTAATGCATCTATATACTTGGTAAAGGGTGGAAGGCTCGGCCTCTCGCCTAGTGTTTTGTTCCACTCTTGCCGCCCTAGTTTCCGTCATATCGGTGTTATGTTCCCGGATTTTGCGTTCCTTACGCGGTTGGGTTATAATGGGAACCCCTTGATAGTTCGCCTTGATTAAAGCTTTTCCAGCAATGCCCAACCGTGGTTTTACCATTTTCCACCTAGCCTCTTTTTCCCTTGGGTTTCCGGAGCCCGAGGGTCATCTTATTTAAACCCCCCCCGGGCCAGTGCTCCTCTGAGTGTTGGTCCGACCGAGTAGACTGCGGGGCCACCTCAGGGCAACTTGAGGGTTGGTTTTACTCGTAGGATGTCTCATCTGAGTGTGCCCTGAGAATGAGATATGTGCAGCTCCTATCGGGATTTGTCGGCACATTCGGGCGGTGTTGCTGGTCTTTTTTTAACCTGTCGAAGTGTCTTGAAGAACCGAGATACCGAGTCTAATCGGAATGTCTCGGGAGGAGGTCTATTCCTTCATTGACCGTGAGAGCTTGTCATGGGCTAAGTTGGGACTCCCCTGCAGGGATTTGATCTTTCGAAAGCCGTGCCCGCGGTTATGGGCAGATGGGAATTTGTTAATGTCCGGTTGTAGATAACTTGAACCTTAACTTAATTAAAATGAATCAACCATGTGAGTTACCGTGACGGTCTCTTCTCGGCGGAGTCCGGGAAGTGAACACGGTGTTGGAGTAATGCTTGCCGCAGGTTTTCCCTCTTTAGTTATGCGTTCGCGCTTTGCCTCCTCTTCTCGCTCTCTTTTGCGAACAGGATAGCCACTATATATGCTAGTTGCTTTTTGCAGCTCCACATATTTACCTTGCCATACCTATTAAGCTTAAATAGTCTTGATCGCGAGGGTGTGAGATTGCTGAGTCCCTGTGGCTCATAGATTACTATTAAACCAGATGCAGGGCCTGATGATTCCGCTCCAGGTGACGTGCTTGAGCTCAAGTGGGATTTCAACGAAGACTCTCAACGATACTATGCTTCTTTTCCTGATGATCAGTAGTGGTGCCCAGTTGGGGTGATCGGGACCGTGTCGCATGTTGGGTTATCTTTTATTTTGGCGCCGTAGTAGGGCCATGATTGTTTGGTTGATGTAATGTTATTTATGTACTTGATTGTCGTGGCGAGTGTAAGCCAACTATGTTATCTCCCCTTTTATTGTCTATATTACATGGGACATTGTGAAGATTGCCTAACTTGCGACATATGCCTTCAATGCGATTATGCCTCTAAGTCGTGCCTCGACATGTGGGAGATATAGTCGCATCGAGGGTGTTACAGGTTGGTAATCAGAGCCTTCCCCGACCTTAGGAGCCCCATTGCTTGATCGTTTTTAGCAGCCGAGTTGTGTCTAGAAAAATGTTTTGAGTCATTTAGGAATCATATATCGGAGAGTTTAGGAATTCTTTTTACTTCCCAGTCTCCTCATCGCTCTCGTAAGGCATCCTGATGTAGAGTTTTGACTCTTCTCTTCTCAAATTTCACTAAAAAAAATTTAGGATCACGCGGGTATCTTGGAATCGTTCCGATGGTTTTATGATGAGAACATTGTCTTGGTGCCTCCTGTCAGGGGTTTTGTGGAAGTGTCCCGGGGAGTTGAGCTCTGAGGTGTTGTCGTCATAATTTTATCATTGCAGTTCTGGAATACCTGAGTTTAGTACGCCGACATCGAAAAACTCTTTTATGCAGTTCGTTGGTGAGATAACCTCGACGCCACCCAGTACTGGGGCGGGAGTTCGGGAGTATCGCCATAACTTGTATAATGGATGCTTTTCAAAGGTTGAGGTAGATGGTTTCCGAAGTTTTTCTCGGTTATGTGTTGAAGGATGGATACAGCTGGATGTAGGATTTGCTAGATTTGGGTGAGATATTATGCTTCCCCTATATCCCCAACACCTGATTGCATAACCAGAAAGGTTCGGGAGTTTCATAGGTCGGAATTCTAGTAGCTCTAGTTCTTCTTCCACGGATATTGGTTTGAGATTGGGATTTCTTACCGACTATTCGTTCTTGGTTCGTACCTTGTTGATTTATTTCTCTACCTAAATTCTAAGTGGCTTCTCAATTCGGCAAGGTTCGGGAGTTTCATAGGTGGGAATTCTAGTAGCTCTAGTTCATCTTCCACGGATATTGGTTTGAGATTGGGATTTCTTACCGACTATTCGTTCTTGGTCCGTACCTTGTTGATTTATTTCTCTACCTAAATTCTAAGTGGCTTCTCAATTTATGGATATGGGACCATTTCAAGAGGAATGCATTCGTTCATTTTGTTCGGATGTGAAGACTATATGTTGCAATTTTCATTCCGTTGGATTCAGCTGCAATATTTGTCTATCAATGTGCTAATGGTGGTCAACCTCTTCAGGATGGCTCCTCCAACACGCACGACTCCGAATCCTAATCCGCCACCACCTCCACCTCCTCCGGAGGCATGGCAAGCTGTGATGGCCGAAACCAATGCAAACACACAGTTGATCATGCAAATTCTTCAAGAGCGCAATCAAGGCAACCAAGGGAACCAAGGCAACAATCAGAATCACTTTGCTACACTCAACCAGTTCCTTGCTAACGGGCCAAAGACTTTCAGCAATTGCGTTGAGGCAACCGATGCTGACGATTGGCTCGTGGATCTATGCAAGCATTTCGAGTGCAGTAACGTCAGGCCTGAGGACTTTGTCAAGTTCGCTTCCTTCCAACTCAAAGATCAAGCTGCAGAATGGCTCCAGCAGTACAAGGACTCCAGAGGTGGACGTGTAATTACCTGGGATGAATTCCGTCAAGATTTCAGAGCTCACCATATCCCTCAGAGTGTGATTGAAAGCAAGCGTGAGGAATTCCACAACCTGAAGCAAGGCTCTTTGTCTGTCTATGACTACAACAAGTTGTTTCAGAAGCTCGCCCGCTTTGCTAAGCAGGACATCCCTGATGAGAAGAGCATGATATACCAGTTCAGGGGTGGTCTCAGAGAAGAAATTCAGCTAGCTCTTGTTCTCTTTGAGCCCTTGAGGTACGATGAGTTCTACAACATGGCATTGAAGCAAGAGGCTGTTGAACTGAGGTGTGATGCTTCCAAGAAGCGAGTCAGAGATCCTACTCCTTCTTCCTCTACTCAAGTGGCCAAGTAGCAGAAGTATTGGCTTCCTCCTCCTCTGTTCCGTCAGCTGTATCAGCAGAAGAGCAAAGGTGGCAGTGG